>NC_057796.1:332192927-332444531 GCF_018294505.1 Triticum aestivum | reverse complement strand
CCCACCCTCACCGCCGCCCCGCCAAAGCCCATCGACGGAGCCGCCGCCGTCCCGCGCCTCGCCGGAATCCCGCCGGACCCGAGGTAGCCGCCGCCGCCAGTCTTTCCCGGAAAACCGATCGTTTTTATTATAAAACCCGCGGTTGTTTATTTTATAGATCGGTTTAGTTTTGTTTTCGGTTTATTTATTTTGCGGACGTTCGTCCGTACGTTCGTTTTAACGAACGGTTTTCGTCATTCAGCCGCAGACAGCGAACGTTCGTTCGTTAGCCTGTTCGTCAGTTTTTCTTTTTCTCAGATTTTTTGCGATTATTTTCGATCGCGATTTTCGATCTGTTTTTCGTTTTAGTATAACTTTTCGCTCGTTTATCGGAATCAGGCGATTCAATCGCCTAGAGTTTCGTCTTGAAGTTCTCTTTCTGTTTAACCAACTTGAACAAGTTTTTGCTACAGTAAAATTTGACTTAGGTCCGGATTAGTAAACGAAGCTTGCTTCTTTCGTCGTTTGAGTTTTGTTGCTTCGTTCGATTTGATTATTTTTGCAAACTGGAGTTCTTAAGTTGAACTTTCTGGTTAGATCTCTTATTTTGAGTTTTACCCATGCACCCTTGCTTGATTGCTTATGTATGTATTGTTTGTTTGCGATAGAGTACCCGGAGTGCGAAGCGTGCTTCTACGAGTCTCTAGGTTTCACGGATCATCAGCAAGGCAAGTAACACTTTGATCATATCCCTTTCATACCCAGTTTTTATGCATTAGATTCAACCCTCAAACCTTGCATGGTTAGGAATTGATAACATGTGGGTATTGGGAAGTAGTTGATGAGGTAGGAACCTATTGCCCTGCATTCAAACCTTGGGAGTTACTTCTACGTTATGCTTATATTGCCATGCTATGCTCGTAGACGTGGATTGGGTTTGAGTGATTACATGACAGATGTGAGATTGTTAATTAATTGCTGAATTTAAGGTGGCAACTTAAATACACATCTGGGTGGGTTGAGGCACCTGGGGATTCAAGTGATTGCATGTATTTTTGGAAATCCTGGGGTACCGTGTGATTCTCCTATGGACCGCCACCCAGGCTCCAAGGGATCATGAGATTATTCATAATAGAAACTTCCGTGTGCAGCCACAAGCTATTATGGGCTCTAGCATAGTTGATTAAGTCGTATGAACTCTTACAGTGGTAGACTAGCACATGTAGGGGAAAGTAGGTGTAACTGTCTACCCATCGTAAGGTGCTAACGCTTCTGAAAGAGTGTGTCTCGGTCATCCGTTTCTCAAACACCATGTAGTGCAAGAAATCCAACGGAGGAGATCGAGTCTTGTGGGGAAAAGTGCACAAACCTCTGCAGAGTGTACAATCTAATCATGGTTAGCCGTGTCCCCGGTTATGGACATCTTGAGTATCTAGTTCTTGGATTATCATGTGAATCTCATCACCATGTTAATTAATTTAATTTGATTGGGTTAATCACGTTCTTAATTGGGATTGAGTTGGAGGTACCTTCTCAATGTTTAACAACCACCATGATAGTTAAATAAAATTTATTCCTTTGTTGTAGGGGAAAATTGACTTCTCGCAAAACTGTAACCATAGAGCTTTCCACAAACCATATGTGCATGTAGTGATAGCATTATTCTGTTCATTACTCTCTATGTGTTACTTTGCCAGCATATTCCATGTGTTGACCCGTTTTCGGGCTGCAACGTTCATGTTGCAGACTTTTCAGACGACGAGTAAGGTGCCATAGGTCGTGGCCTTATACTCAGTGATGCCGTTGGAGTTGATGGACTCACTTTATCTTCCAAGCCTTCCGCTGTTATCATTTTAGATGGCCTTAAGCCATATTTATTGTAATAAGTTCTCTTTTGAGACATTCGATGTAATAAGTGTGTGATTGCTACTCTGTTCTAAATCCTTTAAGTACTGTGCGTGTCAGCATTACCGATCCAGGGATGACACTGATGCACAGAGACTAGACTGTTTGAGGTCTGGTCGCTACAATATGAGTCTTTGCATGTTTTATTTTGTGTTTTAAGTCTTGATCCCTTGCTGTACACACCTTTTTGAGAGAGTCAAAATTATGTCATGACTTGTTAGAATTGCTCTGTATGCTTCACTTAAATTTTTATGAGCTATGGACTTGCTCTAGTGCTTCACTTATATCTCTTTGAGCACGGTGTGCTTTAGTATTTTTGAAGAAATGCTCTCTTGCTTCACTTAGATTTGTTTGAGAGTTAGTAAAATTTTCAAGAAATTCTCTCTTGCTTCATTTAAATTATTTTGAGAGAAAGAAAAAATTATGCTCATGATCTTCACTTATATTTGTTTGAGCTTATGAAAAGCAACACATGAAAATTAGCCCCAAAGTGATAGATATCCAAGAAGGATATAATAGAAACTTTCATGAAGATCATTGGACAAAATAAACTTGATACTTAGTAATAGTTTTGAGATATGATGATGTGATATATGAGTTATGTTGATGAGTAATTATGCTTTGGTAAGAATAATGGTGTTAAGGTTTGTGATTCCCTATGCAAGCACGAAAGTCAATAGTCATGCAATGAAATTATATCCTACTTGTGGTGCATTATTCGGTGTTAATTATGCTTAATGCTTGCTTATGAGATTATTCGTTTCTTGGTTGGTCGCTTCTCAATCTTTTGCTAGCCTTCATTTTGCACTAAGTATGATCTCTACTTGTGCTTCCAAAATCCTTTAAACCAGTTTTGCCACATGAGTCCACTATATCTACCTATATGCGGTATTCTTTTGCCGTTCTAAGAAAATTTGCATGTCCCATCTCTAATTTTCAAAATAAACTTCTCTTTTGTGTGTTCGTTTCGCTCGCGGAGCGGTGAAGGGTGGCTAATATTTCCATGTTGGATGTGTTATTCTCACGATGAGTGTTTATTCACTTGTCATTGCACGAGATTAAGGCAAAGTTATTAGGGATGCCCAGTCCTGAAATGAGAAAAATGAATTTACTTTATGTTGTCAAATAATAAATTCCTTAGAAAGTGTTGGTATGGAGGGCAACCGTGGATACGGCTAGCCATGGAAAGTGAAAGTATGGTGGAAAAAGGAATAAAATTTATTTTTTGTTTGGGAACTGCCTATGATATATCTAGCATGGAAAGTGTTGGGAACTCTAAGTCATTTTCGTTGGTGGGATGGATACACCTCCCAAAATATTTTTATCTCTAAGTTTTTTGCTTTGAGCTCTGGCACCTCTACAAATCCCTACTTCCCTCTGCGAATGGCCTTTCTTTTAGTTTATGCTATTTTTATTTTGAATTTGAGTCTCCATCTTCTCTCATAAAAGCACCAACTAGGAGGCAATATGATCATACTTAAGTATTGGGTGTAGCTAATATGCGAGTGTGTTTCATGAATGGATCAATAGTTGAGCATGACGGGCTAGGGATAACTTATTTTAGCGTTGATATTTTGAAAGACATGGTTGCTCGTTGATATGCTTGAGTATTTAAATTATCATGTCAAAACTAGACTATTGCTTTCAATCACATAAAAGTCCAAATGTCCATGCTATAAAGAAAACAATATGATATCACATGTTAGGCAGCATTCCACATCAAAAATTCTGTTTTTATCACTTATCTACGCGAGGACGAGTAGGAGTTAAGCTTGGCGATGCTGATACGTCTCCAACGTATCTATAATTTTTTATTGTTCATGCTGTTATATTATCAATCTTGGAACTTTTATAATCATTTTATATTTATTTTATATCATTTTTTGGTACTAACCTATTGACATAGTGACAAGTGCCAGTTGCTGTTTTCTGCATGTTTTTTTACATCGCAGGAAATCAATATCAGACGGAGTTCAAATGCAACGAAACTTCGCGGAGATTTTTTATGGACCAGAACACACATAATGGGCCCTAGCTGCGCCTGGGGTTGCTCCGAGGAGAGCACAACCCACCAGGGTGCGCCAGGAGGCCCAGGCGCGCCCTGGTGGGTTGCGCCCACCTCGGGTGCCCCCTGGACCGCCTCTTTGCTCTATAAATACCCCAATATTCCCAAGACTCTAGGGGAGTCGACGAAATATTGATCAACCCGCCGCAGAGTCCAGAACCACCAGATCCAATCTAGACACCATCGCGGATGGGATTCACCACCTCCATTGGTGCCTCTCCGATGATGTGTGAGTAGTTCTTTGTAGACCTTCGGGTCCGTAGTTAGTAGCTAGATGGCTTCATCTCTCTTGCTGAATTCTCAATACAATGGTCTCTTGGAGATCCATATGATGTAACTCTTTTGCAGTGTGTTTGTTGGGATCTGATGAACTTTGAGCTTATGATCAGTTATATCTTTTCATATCCATGAAAGTATTTGAGTTTCTTTGATCTCTTTTATGCATGATCTCTTATAGCCTCGTATTTCTTCTCTGATATTTGGGTTTTGTTTGGCCAACTTGATCTATTTATCTTGCAATGGGAAGAGGTGCTTTGTAGTGGGTTCAATCTTACGGTGCTTGATCCCAGTGACCGAAAGGGAAACGACACGTATGTATCGTTGCTACTAAGGATAAAACGATGGGGTCTATCACTACATAGATAGATCTTGTCTACATCATGTCATCGTTCTTATTGCATTACTCCGTTTCTCCATGAACTTAATACACTGGATGCATGCCGGATAGCGGTCGATGTGTGGAGTAATAGTAGTAGATGCAGGTAGGAGTCGGTCTACTAATCTTGGACGTGATGCCTATGTAATGATCATTGCCAGGATATCGTCATGATTATTTGAAGTACTGTCAATTGCCCAATAGTAATTTGTTTACCCACTGTTTGCTGTTTTTCTCGAGAGAAGCCACTAGTGAAACCTACGGCCCCCGGGTCTCTTTCTCATATATTTGCCTTTGCTATCTAGTTTTCCTTTCCATTTATTTTCAGATCTATTAAACCAAAAACACAAAAATACTTCGCTGTGTTTTATTCTTATTTATTTTATTTGGCGTTCGATCTATCAATCTACTACATTTTCCTCACGTCCGTTTGCCCATCTTGGGGCGCCGCTACCCGAAAGGGATTGACAACCCCTTTTACACGTCGGGTTGCGAGGATTTGTTATTTGTGTGCAGGGGCTGTTTACGTTGTCTTGCTTGGTTCTCCTACTGGTTCGATAACCTTGGTTTCTTCACTGAGGGAAATTCCTACCGTCGTTGTGCTCCATCATCCCTTCCTCTTTGGGTAAATACTGACGTAGTCCTAGCCGACATCAGCTGTCACCATGAGTGTGGCCATGGTGGCCGGCTTGGAGCGCAAGAGCTTGTGCTTGAGGAGGGTGCCGTATCGGCACCCGCTGATGAAATACTGGATGGCCTGGACTTCATGGACGCCCTCGCAGCTGTTCCGGAGCTCGGTCCAGCGTGAGCCCCTGCACGCACATTGCGAGCTGGTTGGGGTGGCCGGGTTGCTTGTAGGTCCCGGTGAAGTTGCGTACGAAGACCTGCTCGAAGTCGTCCCACGCATTGATGCTGCCCACCAGCAAGTTGTTCAACCATGTGCGAGCCGAGTCCGGGAGCAAGAGCAGTGCGTAGCGCACGGCGAGGCGGCAGTTGCCGCCTGCGATGCCGATCGTGGTGGTGTAGTCGATGAGCCAGTCCTCTGGCTTGACAGTGCCGTTGTACTTGGGGGTCTCGCAGGGGAGCGTGAACCCTTTGTGGAAGGGCTCATCCCAGATGCGCGGGCCGAAGCACGCCAGCACGACGACGTTGTTCTCCTCCAGCTCCAGGGAGAGGGCGAGTTGGTCGAGGCGGTGGCGAGCGTCGGTCTCATCGATGGCGCGCGGGCCCAGCCAGTTGGCGATCGCGCCGCGGGGGGGCGGGTCGGCCGAAGCTGGACGTCGGCCGGGTTGCAGGGGAGGATCACGCCGGCGCCTGTCATCCGGGGCCGGCTCGTCGCCCAAGCCGCCAGTAGTCGCCGGGATGCGGTTGCGCCGGGTCCGGGTGCGCCCGGAGTGCGCCTCGCCGGGTAGCAAAGACGCCGTGTTCTGCTGGTGCTCGGGACCGTCGGTGTGCATCGAGTCGGACCCCGCCGGCTTGGCAAGTTGGTTGAGGCGGTCCTGCTGCGCGTTGGCCTCGTCGAGGAGGTCGTTCACTCGCTTCATGCGGTCCTTCAGCTCCTCGCCGGCGAGCTGATCCAGGCCGACCGCAGCCGCCTGGGCGGTGCGCATGTTCTTCACGGGGGTTGATACGTCTCCAACGTATCTATAATTTTTTATTGCTCCATGCTATTATATATTCTGTTTTGGATGTTTAATGGGCTTTATTATACACTTTTATATTATTTTTGGGACTAACCTATTAACCCAAGGCCCAGTGCAAATTGCTATTTTTTTGCCTATTTCAGTGATTCGCAGAAAAGGAATATCAAACGGAGTCCAAACGGAATGAAACCTTCGGGAGCGTGATTTTTAGAATAAACGTGATCCAGAGAACTTGGAGTGGACGTCAAGTAACCAACGAGGAGGCCACGAGGCAGGGAGGCGCGCCTGCCCCCCTGGGTGCGGCCCCCACCCTCGTGGGCCCCTCGTGGCTCCACCGACCTACTTCTTCCTCCTATATATACCTACGTACCCCAAAACCACCGAGGAGCACCACGAAAACCTATTTCCACCGTCGCAACCTTCTGTACCCGTGACATCCCATCTTGGGGCCTTTTCCGCTCTGCCGGAGGGGGCATCGATCACGGAGGGCTTCTACATCAACACCATAGCCTCTCCGATGATGTGTGAATAGTTTACCACAGACCTTCGGGTCCATAGTTATTAGCTAGATGGCTTCTTCTCTCTCTTTGGATCTCAATACAAAGTTCTCCTCGATCTTCTTGGAGATCTATTCGATGTAACTCTTTTTGCGGTGTGTTTGTCGAGATCCGATGAATTGTGGGTTTATGATCAAGATTATCTATGAACAATATTTGAATCTTCTCTGAATTCTTTTATGTATGATTGGTTATCTTTGCAAGTCTCTTTGAATTATCAGTTTGGTTTGGCCTACTAGATTGATCTTTCTTGCAATGGGAGAAGTGCTTAGCTTTGGGTTCAATCTTGCGGTGCTCGATCCCAGTGACAGTAGGGGAAACGACACGTATTGTATTGTTGCCATCGAGGATAAAAAGATGGGGTTTATATCATATTGCTTGAGTTTATCCCTCTACATCATGTCTTCTATCCTAATGTGTTACTCTGTTCTTATGAACTTAACACTCTAGATGCATGCTGGATAGCGGTCGATGTGTGGAGTAATAGTAGTAGATGCAGGCAGGAGTCGGTCTACTTGTTGCGGATGTGATGCCTATATACATGATCATGCCTAGATATTCCCATAATTATGCACTTTTCTATCAATTGCTCAACAGTAATTTGTTCACCCACCCTAATACTTATGCTATCTTGAGAGAAGCCACTAGTGAAACGTATGGCCCCCGGGTCTATTATCCATCATATTAATCTCCCGTCAACGAGCTATTTCTGTCGCCGTTTATTTTGCAATCTTTACTTTCAATCTTTATCATAAAAATACCAAAAATATTATCTTATCATCTCTATCAGATCTCACTTTTGCAAGTGGCCGTGAAGGGATTGACAACCCCTTTATCGCGTTGGCTGCAAGGTTCTTATTTGTTTGTGTAGGTACGACGGACTTGCGTGTGGCCTCCTACTGGATTGATACCTTGGTTCTCAAAAACTGAGGGAAATACTTATGCTACTTTGCTGCATCACGCTTTCCTCTTCAAGGGAAAACCAACGCATGCTCAAGAGGTAGCAAGAAGGATTTCTGGCGCCGTTGCCGGGGAGTCTACGCACAAGTCAAGGCATACCAAGTACCCATCACAAACTCTTATCCCTCGCATTACATTATTTGCCATTTGCCTCTCGTTTTCCTCTCCCCCACTTCACCCTTGCCATTTTATTCGCCCTATTTTTCTGTTCGCCTCGTTTTCGCTTGCTTCTTGTTCGCTTGTGTGTTGGATTGCTTGCTTGTCACGATGGCTCAAGATAATACTAAATTGTGTGACTTTGCTAATACCAACAACAATGATTTTCTTAGCACTCCGATTGCTCCTCTTACCGATGCTGAATCTTGTGAAATTAATGCTGCTTTGCTGAATCTTGTCATGAAAGATCAATTCGCCGGCCTTCCTAGTGAAGATGCCGCTACCCATCTAAATAGCTTTGTTGATTTGTGTGATATGCAAAAGAAGACAGATGTGAACAATGATATTGTTAAACTGAAGCTATTTCCGTTTTCGTTTAGAGCTCGTGCTAAAACTTGGTTTTCGTCTTTGCCTAAAAATAGTATTGATTCTTGGAATAAGTGCAAAGATGCTTTTATCTCTAAGTATTTTCCTCCCGCTAAGATCATCTCTCTTAGAAACGATATTATGAATTTTAAGCAACTTGATCGTGAACATGTTGCACAAGCTTGGGAGAGGATGAAATTAATGATACGTAATTGCCCTACACATGGTTTGAACTTATGGATGATTATACAAATTTTTTATGCCGGATTGAATTTTGCTTCTAGAAATCTTTTAGATTCGGCCACGGGAGGCACTTTTATGGAAATCGCTTTAGGAGAAGCTACTAAACTCCTAGATAATATTATGGTTAATTATTCTCAATGGCACACTGAAAGATCTACTAGTAAAAAGGTGCATGCAATTGAAGAGATTAATGTTTTGAGTGGAAAGATGGATGAACTTATGAAATAGTTTGCTAATAAGAGTGTTTCTTATGATCCCAATGATATGCCTTTGTCTACCTTGATTGAGAATAATAATGAATCTATGGATGTGAATTTTGTTGGTAGGAACAATTTTGGTAACAACGCTTGTAGAGGAAATTTTAATTCTAGGCCGCATCCTAGTAATTCCTATAATAATTATGGTAATTCCTACAACAACTCTTACGGAAATTTTAATAAGATGCCCTCTGATTTTGAGACTAGTGTTAAAGAATTTATGATTTCTCAAAAGAATTTCAATGCTTTGCTTGAGGAAAAATTGCCTAAGATTGACGAGTTGGCTAGGAACGTGGATAGAATTTCTCTTGATGTTGATTCTTTGAAACTTAGATCTATTACACCTAAGCATGATATCAATGAGTCTCTCAAGGCTATGAGAATTTCCATTGACGAGTGCAAAGAAAGAACCACTAGGATGCGTGCTAAGAAAGATTGCTTCGTGAAAGTGTGTTCTTCTAGTTGTCATGATAATAAGGATGAAGATCTAAAAGTAATTGATGTGTCGCCTATTAAATCTCTGTTTTGCAATATTAATCTTGATAATTATGGGACTGAAGATGAGTCAACTTTAGTTAAAAGGCGTCCCAATGATTCGTAGTTTTTAGATCTTGATGCAAAATTTGGTTAAAGTGGGATGGAAGAGGTCAAAACTTTACATAGCAATGAACCCACTATCTTGGATTTCAAGGAATTTAATTATTATAATTGTTCTTTAATAGATTGTATTTCTTTTTTGCAATCCGTGCTAAATTCTCCGCATGCTTATAGTCAAAATAAGGCTTTTACTAAACATATCGTTGATGCTTTAATGCAATCTGATGAAGAAAATCTTGAATTGGAAGTTTCTATCCCTAGAAAACTTTATGATGAGTGGGAACCTACTATTAAAATTAAAATTAAAGATCATGAACACTATGCTTTGTGTGATTTGGGTGCTAGTGTTTCCACGATTCCAAAAACTTTGTGTGATTTGCTAGGTTTCTGTGAATTTGATGATTGTTCTCTAAACTTGCACCTTGTGGATTCCACCATTAAGAAACCTATGGAAGAATTAATGATGTTCTTATTGTTATAAATAAGAATTATGTGTCCGTAGATTTCATTGTCCTTGATATAGATTGCAATCCTTCATGTCCTATTATTCTTGGTAGACCTTTCCTTAGAACGATTGGTGCAATTATTGATATGAAGGAAGGAAATATTAGATTCCAATTTCCGTTAAGAAAAGGCATGGAACACTTTCTAGAAAGAAAATTAAATTACCTTATGAATCTATCATGAGATCCACTTATGGATTGCATGCCAAAGATGACAAGACCTAGATCTATCCTTGCCTTTATACCTAGCTAGGGTCGTTAAACGATAGCGCTTGTTGGGAGGCAACCCAATTTTATTTTTGTTTCTTGATTTTTAGTTCTGTTTAGGAATAAATAATCCATCTAGCTTCTGGTTATATGTGTTTTTGTGTTTTATTTAGTGTTTGTGCCAAGTAGAACCATTGGGAAGACTTGGGTGAAGTCTTTTTGATCTTGCTGTAAAAAACACAAACTTTAGCGCTCACGGGATTAGTTACAACTTTTTACTGGAGAGTGCTATTTAGTTGATTATTTTTGAAGATGATTATTAGATAAATTCCTCACGTCCAGCAATTTACTTTAGAATTTTTGGAGTTCCAGAAGTTTGCGTTAGGTACAGATTACTACAGACTGTTCTGTTTTTGACAGATTCTGTTTTTCGTGTGTTGTTTGCTTATTTTGATGACTCTATGGCTAGTATCAGAGGTTATGAACCATAGAGAAGTTGGAATACAGTAGGTTTAACACCAATATAAATAAATAATGAGTTCGTTACAGTAGCTTGAAGTGGTGTTTTGTTTTCTTTCGCTAACGGAGCTCACGAGATTTTATGTTAAGTTTTGTGTTGTGAAGTTTTCAAGTTTTGGGTAAAGATTTGATGGATTATGGAACAAGGAGTGGCAAGAGCCTAAGCTTGGGGATTCCCAAGGAACCCCAAGGTAAAATCTAAGGACAACCCAAAATCCTAAGCTTGGGGATGCCCCGGAAGGCATCCCCTCTTTTGTCTTCGTCCATCGGTAACTTTACTTGGAGCTATATTTTTATTCACCACATGATATGTGTTTTGCTTGGAGCGTCTTGTATGATTTGAGTCTTTGTTTTTTAGTTCACCACAATCATCCTTGCTGTACACACCTTTTTAGAGAGACACACATTATTCAGAATTTTTTAGAATATTTTATGTGCTTCACTTATATCTTTTGAGTTAGACAATTTTGCTCTAGTGCTTCACTTATATCTTTTAGAGCACGGTGGTTGTTTTATTTTATAGAAATTATTGATATCTCATGCTTCACTTATTATTTTGAGAGTCCTTTAGAACAGCATGGTAATTTGCTTTGGTTATAAAATTAGTCCTAATATGATAGGCATCCAAGATAAAAACTTTAAAGTGCATTGAATACTAAGAGAAGTTTCATACTTGATAGTTGTTTTGAGATATGGAGATAGTGATATTAAAGTTGTGCTAGTTGAGTAGTTGTCAATTTGAGAAATATTTGTGTTGAAGTTTGCAAGTCCCATAGCATGCACGTATGGTAAACGTTGTGTAACAAATTTGAAACATGAAGTGTTCTTTGATTGTCATCCTTATGAGTGGCGGTCGGGGACGAGCGATGGTCTTTCCTACCAATTATCCCCCTAGGAGCATGCGCGTAGTGCTTGGTTTTTGATGACTTGTAGATTTTGGCAATAAGTATGTGAGTTCTTTATGACTAATGTTGAGTCCATGAATTATACGCACTCTCAACCTTCAATCATTGCTAGCCTCTTCGGTACCGTGCATTGCCCTTTCTCACCTTGAGAGTTGGTGCAAACTTCGCCGGTGCATCCAAACCCCGTGATACGATATACTCTATCACACATAAACCTCCTTATATCTTCCTCAAATCAGCCACCATACCTACCTATTATGGCATTTCCATAGCCATTCCGAGATATATTGCCATGCAACTTTCCACCGTTCCGTTTATTATGACACGCTTCATCATTGTCATATTGCCTTGCATGATCATGTAGTTGACATCGTATTTGTGGCAAAGCCACCATGCATATTATTTCATACATGTCACTCTTGATTCATTGCCCTTCCCGGTACACCGCCGGAGGCATTCATATAGAGTCATACTTTGTTCTAGTATCGAGTTGTAATCATCGATTTGTAAATAAATAGAAGTGTGATGATCATCATTAATAGAGCATTGTCCCAAATAAAAAAAAGAGAGAAAGGCCCAAAAAATATAAGATAAAAAAGAAGATAAATAAAAGGGGACAATGCTACTATCCTTTTTTCACACTTGTGCTTCAAAGTAGCACCATGATCTTTATGATAGAGAGTCTCTTGTTTTGTCACTTTCGTATACTAGTGGGAATTTTTCATTATAGAACTTGGCTTGTATATTCCAACGATGGGCTTCCTCAAATGCCCTAGGTCTTCATGAGCAAGCAAGTTGGATGCACACCCACTTAGTTTCTTTTGTTGAGCTTTCATACATAGCTCTAGTGCATCTGTTGCATGGCAATCCCTACTCCTTGCATTGACATTAATTGATGGGCATCTCCCTAGCTCGTTGATTAGCCGCGTCAATGTGAGACTTTCTCCTTTTTTGTCTTCTCCACACAACCCCCATCATCATATTCTATTCCACCCATAGTGCTATATCCATGGCTCACGCTCATGTATTGCGTGAAAGTTGAAAAAAGTTTGAGATTACTAAAGTATGAAACAATTGCTTGGATTGTCATCGAGGTTGTGCAAGATGAGAGCATCTTGTGTGACGAAAACGAAGCACGGCCAAACTATATGATTTTGTAGGGATGAGCTTTCTTTGGCTATGTTATTTTGAAAAGACATAATTGCTTGGTTGGTATGCTTGAAGTATTATTATTTTTATGTCAACCATAAACTTTTATCTTGAATCTTTTGGATCTGAACATTCATGCCACAATAAATAAAATTACATTGAAGAATATGCTAAGTAGCATTCCGCATCAAAAATTCTGTTTTTATCATTTACCTACTCAAGGACGAGCAGGAATTCAGCTTGGGGATGCTTGATACGTCCCCAACGTATCTATAATTTTTGATAGCTCCATGCTATTATATATTCTGTTTTGGATGTTTAATGGGCTTTATTATACACTTTTATATTATTTTTGGGACTAACCTATTAACCCAAGGCCCAGTGCAAATTGCTGTTTTTTTTGCCTATTTCAGTGTTTCGCAGAAAAGGAATATCAAACGGAGTCCAAACGGAATGAAACCTTCGGGAGCGTGATTTTTGGAAGAAACGTGATCCAGAGGACTTGGAGTGGACGTCAAGAAACCAACGAGGAGGCCACGAGGCAGGGAGGCGCGCCCCCACCCTCGTGGGCCCCTCGTGGCTCCACCGACCTACTTCTTCCTCCTATATATACCTACGTACCCCGAAACCATCGAGGAGCACCACGAAACCCTATTTCCACCGCCCCAACCTTCTGTACCCGTGAGATCCCATCTTGGGGCCTTTTCCGCTCTGTCGGAGGGGGCATCGATCACGGAGGGCTTCTACATCAACACCATAGCCTCTCCGATGATGTGCGAGTAGTTTACCACAGACCTTCGGGTCCATAGTTATTAGCTAGATGGATTCTTCTCTCTCTTTGGATCTCAATACAAAGTTCTCCTCGATCTTCTTGGAGATCTATTCGATGTAACTCTTTTTGCAATGTGTTTGTCGAGATCCGATGAATTGTGGGTTTATGATCAAGATTATCTATGAAAAACATTTGAATCTTCCCTGAATTCTTTTATGTATGATTGCTTATCTTTGCAAGTCTCTTTGAATTATCAGTTTGGTTTGGCCTACAAGATTGATCTTTCTTGCAATGGGAGAAGTGCTTAGCTTTGGGTTCAATCTTGCGGTGCTCGATCCCAGTGACAGTAGGGGAAACGACACGTATTGTATTGTTGCCATCGAGGATAAAAAGATGGGGTTTATATCATATTGCTTGAGTTTATCCCTCTACATCATGTCATCTTGCCTAATGTGTTAATCTGTTCTTATGAACTTAATACTCTAGATGCATGCTGGATAGCGGTCGATGTCGTGGAATTGTCACGGCAGATGTCCTCGTGAAAGGACTTAGTCGTGGAGCCATCACAACTAGGAAGCTTAAAGGGGTTAAAACGGGACAAAGGACACGAGGGTTTATACTGGTTCGGCCCCTTGCGGTGAAGGTAAAAGCCTAATCCAGTTGAGGTGGAATTACTAGGGTTTCGATGACCAGGGAGCGAATCTGCTATGCCCGGCTCTCGATCTGATGTTACTTGCCCTAAGCTACCGGCGAGTCATCCCCTTATATACACGGGTTGACGCCCCGCGGCCTCCAGAGTCCCGGCGGGCTCATAAACAGTGTCCGGCTCGGTGACTAGTTAATCTTGCCTTACAAAACAAGTCATGCCATTATGGCGGTTTATCACTACGGGCCATAAGTCGCCTGCGGGCTTTGGGCCCTTAACTGAACCGCCATCTTCAAGCTTGATATTGGGCTTCATATGATAAATCGTCATAGCGAAACCCGGCCCCTCCTGGGCGGGTTACACTAGTAGTTATATCCCCAACATTAGGCCCCAGATTGATTTGAACCGGTTCATGTCAATATGTAATACCTTAAGAAAAATTCTTCTGTCTTCTGTCTGTTCAAAAGTTATAACCCGCCATGACTGTCGGGTGGTAGGTGCGACATATGCCAACGGGTGGCTTATCATTGTGGGAGCCAGTAAGACATCGCTGGTGTGTGGAAACGGGATAAGGCGAAGACATGCACGCCGGCGAATCCTACCCAGGTTCGGGGCTCTCCGTGGAGATAACACCCCTAGTCCTGCTCTGCGGGGTCTCCGCATGATCACTAGATCAACACAAGTAGCTACAAGTGCTCCTTGAGCTGTTTGGCTAGAGGAGGAAGAAAGGCAAGGGTGTCTAAAACTATCTCCGAGATCAACCCTTTGCATGGGTGCCCTGGGGGGTTTATATAGGCCTACCCCCAGGGATACAATGGTAATCTGACTTGGTGCGGGTCCCAGCCGTCAGTGTCTGTGCTCGTCGGCTTCTCCGCCGGCCGTTGGGGCCCGCCGACTCGTGGGTCCCGCCGGCTGCCGGCCTCTTGGTCGACAGGCCGGCCCCACCGCCTGGGGGCCTTGTCGGCGGCTGGTTACTGTTGCCTCGCCGCTGATGACGAGGGCTTTGTCGAGGTAAGCGTGGTTACAGTGCCGCCGCCTGGCGGGCTCTCACTGTAGCCTCACCTCGTCTTGTCTCCTTAATGATGCACATACTTCGAGGGAGGGAGGTAGCCGGCTACGCCTCAGGCCGACTAGGGGAGGCCTAGCCGCCTTCGAGCATCTCTCTGGCTGAAGGGGCCCGCCGCCCGCGGGCCGTACTGGCACCTGTCGTGGGTGACGTCACGGTCAACATGGCAACAGTGCCACGCCGGACGGGGGATGGCTGACCCGTACGGCACAGTATGGCCATGCATGCTCCGGGATTCGGGGGTGGCAGGCTGTACTGTGGCCACGCCCCGTCTCATCACCATTATGTGGGTGCAACCCTGGTGGGTGCAGTCTTGGCCGGCTTCCGGGGAGTCGGTCTTCTTGTGGCCGGCTTCTGCGAGTCGGTCTACTTATGGCCGGCTTCTAGGAGTCGGCCTACTTATGGCCGGCTTCTGGGAGTCGGCCATCTTATGGTTATCTTCGGGAAGGTTTTGGAGGTAGGGTTGCCTTCCGGTAGTTGGCCTGTGAGATAGCTGTCCAGGGGAAGGCGGCCCTGTGTTTTGGATGCTTGAAGGCCCGATCGGCCTGATAATTTTTCGAAGAGCCAGGGGGAGTCGGTTAGGCTACCCGTGGCCATTTACTCCGACAGTAGTCCCCGAAGCTGGTTGGGCTTCGAGGCTGAGAAGAGGACGAGAAGCTCGGCCAGCTTCCTATCTTGAAGAGCCAGCAGCTAGGAGCCGGCTTCGGTTGGGTACTCCATCTTGCCGAGATTTTGAAGTCTGAAGGCGGGAGTCAGTTCGTGCGCACGCCGGGTTGCGGGCCGGCCGCTCGCCGCCCGCGTACCACGTGGCACCCTCCGGCTGAAAAAAAGCCTGCCAGCCCACGCGCGCAACGGGACGTCGCCGCAGGCCGGGGGCCCATCACTCCCATGCCTAGGCCCAGGCGCGGATTCTCTGTGGCCCAAAGCGGGCCGCACGCCTTCCGGCGGCAATTTTCTGCACGTCGTTAGGGCGCAATAATCGTGGAACGTGGGGGAGTGGGCGCAGTTAATCCCACGTTCCCCCCCCCCCCACGCCTCGCCTCCTCAGCTTCGCCGCAAGAGGCTATAAGTAGGGGAAGGAGGGGGAACAGCAGGCGCTCGCACGCTCACCCTCGCTCCGCCATTTTCTTCCTTTCCTTCTCCGCCGCAGCAGCCCTTCGCTGTCGCGCCGTCCATCTAATCTTCGCACTACCCCGCAACTTCGCCGCCGCGGGGCCGTGGCTTCGCCGTCGCCGCGCCCTTTCTCGTTAGCTTCTTGCCGTCATGCAGCACGACGGAGACTGGGACGGCTCCAACGTCCACGCGGACCACATCGACTTCCTCCGCAAGACGCGGTGGATGCCCGGCGAGGACCAGGTGCGGGTCCGTCTTGCACCAAAGAAGGAGATCTCGCCGGCGCCGGAGGAAGGCGAGCGGGTAATCTTCCGCTCGCACTTCCTGCACGGCCTCGGCCTGCCCGCGAGCGCCTTCTTCCGCTCCTTCCTCGAATTCTATCAGCTCCAGCCGCACCACCTCACTCCAAACACGGTGGTGCTGCTATCCGCCTTCGTCACTCTGTGCGAGGGCTTCCTCGGCGTCCTTCCCACCCTCGAGCTCTGGGGGGAATTCTTCCAATCCAAGCTTGGCACCCGCATGAAGGGTGTGCCAGCTCAGAGCGGCGCCTTCATCGTTGTGCGGAGGCCGGCAGCCGACAACCCCTTCCCTGCCATCACGCTGATCCAGTCGGTGAAGCTCTGGCAGAAATCGTACTTCTACGTGAAGAACGTCGCCCCGCAAGGCGACTACGTCAATTTGCCGGCTTATGTAGCCAGCCCGCCGGCTGGGAGGCGGCCCCAGTGGTCCTATCGGGCCAGGACGCTGTCGCCGGCTGGAGCCGCCACCGTCGCCCGACTCTGGGTAATGATCCAGTCGGAGGGCCTGACTGGGTCCGACCTGCTGGCCGCCTTCGTGGTGCGCCAGGTGCTCCCACTTCAAGGCCGCCCTCATTTGATCAGTCAAATGAGCGGCCAACTCGATCCGAGTCGGATGTGCACCAATGAGATGCCTCATGACGAGATGGCTCATATGGTGAATTATCTCGCGAACTGCAAGCTCTCCGCAGAGTGGCAGTTTGGCAAGGAGCCGTACTCCCGTGCCAATCCCCCGCCTATGGTATGCTTTCTTTATCTTCTCTTCTTTAGTTTTGTCGCCAAGATTTTCTTGGCCGACTCTGACCAGTCGGCACGTGTTGGCAGAGCCCTCTCCTTCGACCTGCGGCCGGGACAGCGGGGGCGGATCACCAATTTCTCCCCGACCGGGCGGAGCATGACTTGGAGGACCCCGACTTGGGGGCGGCCGTCATGGACGATAACACCGAGGCAGGAGGCGGCGAAGCAGGCGCCTCCGGGCTTGGAGCCAGCTTCGACGACTGGCCAGAGGACAACGAGGCGGAAATCGTCCCGCACCGCCAGCCGGCGTCCGACCATGGCGCGGGTTCATCCGTCGCGCCGCTTGCTTGAGGCGGTGCGCAAAAGCGCCGGGCCGCATCGGGCTTGTTCGGCAGTCGGCCGAAGAAGCCCAAGAGCGGGGCGGCGGCGACCAGGCGGGACGAGGTGGCCGCGAAGGCGGCCCGCTTCCGCAAGGTGGTGAAGCAGCCTCAAACGGTTTCGGTGTAAGTGTTGATTCTCTTGCATATTCCTTCTTCTTTTCTTGTCGATTTCTGAATCCTTGTCTTGTCTTATCAAACAGGGCTCCGCTCTCTCTTGAGCGGATCACTGCCGCCTGCGTGGTTGGATCGGCAGGAGGATCCGCAAACACCCGCCGCATGGACCACCGTGCCGAGCTTCAGGCGGCAACGGAGCGGAACACGCGGGAGGCGCGGGAGGAGCGGGAGGCGGAGGAGCTAAGGGCGGCCGCTGCCAAGGCGGCGCAGGAGATGATGGAGGAGTCAGCGAAGGCACAAGCCGACGCGGGGGCCAAGGCCCAGGCGGAGGCTGCAACCGCAGCGGCAGCGGATGGGGCCTTGCTTGTCACCCCCCTGCGTGTCGCCGCGCCCGAGATCCCGGAGCCCCCGCCAGAGGAAGCCGGTGGCGACCTGCCGGGGATGGAGAGGGAGGAGGACGACGTCGTCGTCCGGGAGAGGGAGGCGGCACAGCCATCGCCGACTGGGGCTGGAGGTGAGCCGGCTGCGAAGACGGACCTGGTGGTCCAATCGTCATCACGCCAGCGTGCGGGGAAGGCGACTTCGGCGCCGGACCCGGACCCGCAGAAGGCCGCGGGCTCTAGCTCGTCAACCCAGGATCTGGAGACAGCCAGCACCAGCTCGGGGTGGACGCCGGGTGGCGGGACGGCCGTGGTGAACGTGGCGGCGCAAGAAGTCCGGAACCGGCTTCAGTCCCAGGCCGCCGTGCTGAGGCAGTACAATGATGAGTTCCTCGCGACACGGGCGGCCATTCGGGTGAGTCTTCCCGCTTTTCTGTTTCTTGATCTTGCTTTCTTCCGTGGGGGCGCGTCAGCGCACCCACTGGGTGTAGTCCCGAGATTCGGGCCGACTGCTGAGCAGTCGGGTCGGATCTTTCCTGACGACTTCTTTCTTATTGCTTTTTTCTTCTTTGCCATATCCGCAGAGGCCACTGCCAGCCTGAGGGAGCAGCTGGGTGGGACCCAGACCGCCCTTTGCACCAAGGAAGCCGAGTTTGATGCCTTGGTTCAGGAGCGTGACCGCCTGGTCAAGAGGCTGGCCGACCAGGAGGAGAGCCACAAGGCGGCCCTGAAGGCGGTGCAGGACAGCGAGGCTGCCCTCCAAGCTGAGTGTGAGACCGAGGCGGCGATCTGGGCTGAGGCAAGGCAGTCGCTGATCAGCGGCACCGGGCAGATCGAAGACTTGGTCGACGGTAGGCCGCCTTCTTCTTCGTTTCTTGCTTGCCGCTTGCCATTTAGTCCATTCTCTGACTTTGTGTTTTTTCTCTTTCTTTCTTGTGCAGAGTACTTCCCTGGTTACTCTACCGCCGCCAACCAGGTCATCGAGGCCCACCGCGAGGCACGAAGGCAAGCCGATGTGGAGATCACGCCGAATGCTCGTCGGTCGCTTGAGGAGCAGCTTCTGGCGATCCAAGCCCGCCTCCAGCCGGCTCACCGCATGCTCCGCCGTCTTCAGCGCATTGGGGCGCAAGTGCTAGCCGCCCTCTGGCCCGGCGAGGCGGTTCCCCGTACCCCCAGTTGGACTGCCGACTGGCTGGAGGTAGCGGTTGGCCGCTTCGAGGCCTGGAAGGCTTCTGCAGCTCGGTCAGGCGCCAGGCGGGCGCTGGAGTTCGTCAAAGCCTGGTATCCCGAGTTGAGCTTGGACCAGCTAGCCACCTGGCGGCAGGAGGCCGACGAGGAGTTGGAGGCGGTGCGGCCGGCTATTATCCAGCGCGCTTCGGCAATCGCCGACTACACCGACACCAGCGCCTTTGCTCCTGAGGTGGATGATAATGGCATTGCTCAACCGGAGGAGTGGTTCGGGCTGAACCCAGTGGATGGTGAGGACTCGGCGGAGGAGATCGACTCCAGCGACGAGGGCGAAGAGGAGGAGGGAGAGGATGGTGAAGACGTCGTGCCAGACGGTGGAGCAACCGGCCAGCCTCAACTTGATCGTGCCTCCAGCAACGAGGCGCGTGCGAGCACGCCGCCTGGAGTCGGCGATGATCAAGCCGAGACTCGCCAGCCGGCCACTCCTCCATCCGGCACTGCCGTCTCCACCGACCAGCCCGGCTCGCCTGATGCGCCCTTAGTCTGATCCGCCGTCTTTGCTTTCCTGTTTATTGCTCTTCGAACAATATTTTGTTAAGTTTGTGCAGTTCCACCCACTGGGGGTGTATTCAAATTATGTTGACTGCCGGCCTGTTGAAGGCCTTATGTGTAAATATAATCATGCATGTGTTTGGCTTCCCATTGTTCTTGCTTTTCATCCTTTGGCTGTTTCCTTTGCCGCCCTCCATTGGTCGCCGCCTTCCCAGCCGGCCAGCTGCTCTGCAGTCTGTGGCTGGAGAAATGCTTGGCCGGTTGGGAGGGCAAGTACACTAGCTTTCTTGGATTGTAGCGAAGTGAATGGGAAGCCAGCCGGTAGGTGTGGTGGGAAGCCGGCTTGTGTTATATAGGTTCGGTAGTCCTTAGCCGTTTTTCGTGTGGGCATCATTTCCTGCCTTTGGCTCTTGCCAGTCGGACAGTCAGTTCTTCGAGCTGCGACTTTCAATAAGAGAGGGCTCGGGTGCCGGCACACTACTTGTCTGACTGCAGGTAGAACTTTAATATAACTCAAGGCGGCCAGTCCCCGGGCCGACTGGTCGAACCCGGTGCCAGATAGAAAATCAAATGTAATAGTACATTCATAGGTATGACACTCATCATCCATAGATAAAAGAGGGTAGTCACCGAGTGCGCCTCGGGGGGCCCGTTGTCTTGTACTTAATACAAAAGGTAGCGTGATACATACTGCTTTTAACTGTAAAATCTTCTCAGGAGATTGGCGTTCCATGGTCGTTCCGACTCCTTGCCGGAATCATCCCTCTTGCGTGCCTTTGGCTTCTGTGCATCGATCAGGTAGTAGGAGTCGTTGCCTAGGGCCTTGTTGACGACGAATGGGCCTTCCCAAGGGGCCGAGAGCTTGTGCTGGCCGGCTGCTCGCTGGATCAGCCGGAGCACAAGATCGCCCTCTTGGAAGGATCTTGGCTTGACCTTCCGGTTGTGGTAATGGCGCAAACCCTGCTGGTAGATGGCGGACCGGCTGAGTGCTAACAACCGGCCCTCTTCCAGTAGGTCGACACCGTCTTCTTGCGCTTCCTTGGCCTCCGCCTCCGTGTACATGGTGACCCGAGGCGAGTCGAACTCGATGTCAGTTGGGATGATAGCCTCGGCACCATATACAAGGAAGAAAGGAGTGAAGCCGGTTGACTTGTTTGGGGTAGTACGCAGGCTCCAGAGGACAGCTGGCAGCTCATCGAGCCAACAGCCGGCCGAACGCTCCAGTGGTACGACTAGTCGGGGCTTGATGCCGGAGAGGATGAGGCTGTTTGCTCGCTCGACCTGGCCGTTTGACTGCGGGTGGGCAACGGACGCTAAGTCCAGTCGGATGCCCTGTGTCGCGCAAAAAACGTGCCAGTGCTCCCTTGGCAAAATTCGTGTCGTTGTCGGTGATGATGCTGTGTGGTATACCATACCGGGTGGTGATATCTGCGATGAATGTCACGGCAGTCCGCCCGTTCAGCTTCTTGATTGGCTTCGCTTCAATCCACTTGGTGAATTTGTCCACGGCGACAAGCAGATGTGTCATGCCGCCGCGGGCCGTCTTGAATGGGCCCACCATGTCCAGCCCCCAGACGGCAAAGGGCCAGGTGAGGGGGGTGGTCTTGAGTGCAGAAGCCGGCAGGTGTTGCTTGAAGCTGAAGACTTGGCACCCTTTGCAGCATTTGACTAATTCCTTGGCATCCTCCAAAGCAGTCGGCCAGAAGAAACCATGGCGGAAAGCTTTGGCGACAAGTGATCTTGAGGCCGCGTGGTGGCCGCATTCGCCTTGGTGGATATCCTTGAGGATTGCTATGCCCTTCTCTGGCTCGACGTAGCGCTGGAAGACTCCAGTGACGCTACGCTTAACAAGTTCTCTGTTTATTATTGCGTATGCTCCGGCTCGACGTTGAACTAGTCTTGCCGAGATCTCATCAGTCGGCAGCTCTCTATTTACTAGGAAGTTGAGGATGGGCTGGGCCCATGATGGAGCTGTGACTTCTTCTATTGTCAGTACGGCTACTGTGACCCGGGTGGGTGGGTTGGGTGGTGAAGAGTTGGAGTCGGCCACCGCCTGTTGTGTCGTTGCAGTCCCCGGGCCGACTGCTGCAGTCCCCGGGCCGGGTTCTGAAGTCCCCGAGCCGGGTGCGACTACGGCAGTCCCCGGGCCGCCTGTCGAAGTCCCCGAGCCGCCTGCTGGGTTCCCCAAGTCGGATCCGACTGCATCAGGGGCAGGCGGTACGAAGATGGAGTCTGATTCTGGAGACGGCTTGACAGACGGTTTGAGGAGACGTTGGAGAGAGACGCCGATTGGTATAGCTTGTCGGGTGGAGCCGATCCGAGCCAGGGCATCTACTTGCTCGTTGTCGGCCCGTGGCACGTGGAGGAACTCGCATCCTTCAAAGTATCCGCTGATTTGCTGGACGAGGAATAGATAGCTCGCCATGTTCGCTTCCTTGGTGTCCCAGTCACCGGATGACTGCTGGACCACCAAATCCGAGTCGTCGTAGCACAGGATCCAGCGTATGCCGAGTTCTTTGGGTAGCCGGAGCCCGTGTATGAGCGCCTCGTACTCGGCCACATTGTTGGAGGCGGCGAAATGGATTTGTAGTGTGTATCTGAGCTTGTCGCCCTTGGGAGAGGTGAGGACGATGCCGGCTCCCAAGCCGGTGCGCATCTTGGATCCATCGAAGTGCATCCGCCAATGAGTGGAGTCGGGAGCCGGCGGTAGGTACTGGGTCTCGGCCCAGTCGACAAGGAAGTCGGCCAATGCTTGGGACTTGATGGCGGTGCGGGGCTGGTAGAAGATCGTGTAAGGAGCCAGCGCAATGGCCCACTTAGCCACCCGGCCGGATGCATCCCGGCTGCCTATGATCTCGGCAAGCGGGGCAGTGCATACGACCGTGATGGGATGCTCTTGAAAGTAGGGCTTCAGCTTCTTGGCGGCAAAGTACACTCCATAGCACATCTTCTGGTAATGCGGGTAGTTTTGCTTCGAGGTGGACAGTACTTCGCTCAAATAATATACCGGCCTCTGGACTAACTGAGCTCGGCCTTCTTCTGGGCGTTGGACCACGATGACTGTACTGACCACTCGGCTAGTCGCAGCAATGTAAAGGAGCATGGGCTCTTTCTCAGTCGGCGCTGCCAGGACAGGCGGTGTGGTCAGCATCTTCTTCAACTTGTGGAAAGCTTGGTCTGCTTGGTCGTTCCACTCGAAGTGGGTGCACTTCTTCATGAGTCGGTACAGGGGGAGAGCCTTCTCCCCTAACCGGCTGATAAAGCGGTTTAGGGAGGCCAGGCACCCGGTAAACTTCTGAACGTCTCGCAGCTTGGTAGGAATCTCCATTCTCTCTATGGCCTTGATCTTCACTGGGTTGCACTCAATGCCGCGTTCGGAGACCAAAAAGCCTAGAAGTTGGCTGGCTGGTACTCCGAACACGCATTTATCAGGGTTGAGCTTGATCTGAAACCGGCACAAGTTGGCAAATGTTTCTCTGAGGTCTTCCAGCAGGGTGCCGCGCTTCTCCGTCTTCACCACAATATCATCTACATAGACGTGGGCATTTCTGCCGAGTTGCTTGAGGAGGCATTTTTGCATGCAACGCTGAAAAGTGGCACCAGCATTTCTCAAGCCGAATGTCATAGTCAGGTAGCAGAAAGCTCCGAATGGTGTGATGAAGGCGGTCTTCAGGCGGTCGGCTGGATCCAACTTGATCTGGTGGTAGCCTGAGTAAGCATCCAAGAAACTCAACAGCTCGCATCTGGCTGTGGAATCTATCACTTGATCGATTCATGGTAAGGCAAACGGATCTTTGGGGCAGGCTTTGTTGAGGCTGGTGTAATCTATACACATACGCCATTTGTTGTTTTTCTTCAACACCAGGACCGGGTTGGCAAGCCATTCTGGAAAAAAAACACCTCCATAATGAAGCCGGCTGCCAGGAGCCGGGCTATCTCTTCTCCTACGATCCTTCTCTTCTCCTCCAACAGTCGGCGGAGAGGTTGCTTGACTGGTTTTGCATCCGCTCGGACGTGTAGCTTGTGCTCGGCGAAATCCTTCGGAACACCTGGCATGTCCTTTAGGGACCATGCAAAGATGTCCCGATTCTCACGGAGGAAGTCGACGAGCTCACCTTCCTATTTGCTGTCCAGGTTCGCACCAATGACAGCAAACCTCTCCGGGTTCTCCGGGTCCAGAGGTATCTTCTTTGTTTCCTTGGCCGACTGGAAGGAGCCCTGAGCATCATATTCCTTGGGGTTAGGGGACAGGGCCGGCTGCTTGCCGGCCATGGCCACGACTCGGTCCAGCATCTTCTCCTCTTCAGCAATCACGAGGAACTCGGCCAGCCGGCTGCTGGCTGCAGCGCACTCGATGGACTTTTTGTAGTCTCCGGCTATGGTGATGATCCCCTTTGAACTCGGCATCTTCATCTTGAGGTAGGCATAGTGGGGCACAGCCATGAACTTGGCCAGGACAGGTCGGCCAAGCAATGCGTGGTACGGGCTCTCTAGATCCACTACTTCAAACCAGATCGCTTCTCGGCGAAAGTGATCCTTGTCTCCGAAGAGAACATCCATCTTGATCTTGCCGATTGGGGAACAGGACAGGCCGGGTACGATGCCATGGAACACAGTCCGGCTTGGCATGAGTTGCTTCATCTTGATGTTCAACTTCTCCATGGTGTCGCGGTACAGTATGTTGATGCTGCTTCCACCATCAATCAGCACACGGGAGAAACGGGCAGCTCGCCTTTCTGTCGTGAGGGTGGCGTCCAACACCAATGCATAAGAGCCGGGAGACGACATCACCTCTGGGTGATCGGCCTGGCTCGAGCTGATAGGCTTCTCAGACCAATGCATGAACTTGGGGTTGCTGGAGGCGACCGCGTTGACTTCTTGGTGCTGTCGGCGCCGACTGCGCTTGTCTTCAATTTGGCTCGTGAAGACGACGTAGGCGGCGTGCTCATCTGGGAACTCATCTTGAATGGCTCCGATTGCTGGTCGAACAGCCGGCTGCTGAGGGGCTGGAGGCGGCGGGCCAGGAGGTGGAGGCGGCAGCAGCCCCTCGCCCTTGGAGATCCGCGTGAGCCAATGGCACTTCCGGGTCGTGTGGTTGGACGGCTTCGCGCCGCTATGGAACTTGCAGGGGGCATCATGAGTTTGCTCGTAGGAGAAAGCCGGCCTGCCGCCCTTCTTCTTGGGCGCGGGCCGTTCTTCGGGCTATTCATCTTCAACGGTGGCTACTTGCCGACTGGTGGAAGGCGGCATAGGAGCCTTGCGCTTGTGGTTGTTCTGGTAGGGGCGTCGGTTGGAGTCGCCAGTCGGCGTCTTGGGAGCCGGAGCGAGCACCTTTCCAGAGGCGTCCACTCGAAGCTCGGTCTTCATTGAAGAGTCGGCCGTGGCGTACTTGTCTGCTATGATCAGTAGCTCGTCGAGGGTAGTCGGCTCGTCGTAGAGGAGTCGGTGCTTGAGGAGGGTGCCCTCTCGGCACCCGGCGGTGAAGTACTCTATGGCTTGAAACTCGTGCACCCCCTCGCAGGAGTTGCGGAGCTCGGCCCAACGCGTGAGGTAGTCGCGAGTTGATTCGCTGGGCCCTTGGACGCACAAGGAGAGCTGGCGGGGCTTGGGAGGCCGCTTGTATGTGCTGGTGAAGTTGCGGACGAAGACTTCCGTGAAGTCTAGCCAGCTGTTGACGCTGTGGGGCTTGAGGCTATTCAGCCAGGTGCGTGCCATGCCTTGAAGGATGAGCGGGACGTACTTCACGGCAACGCGCCTGTTGCCGTTTGCTATGCTGACTGCGGTGGAGTAGTCGATCAACCAATCTTCCGGCTTCACGGAGCCGTTGTATTTTGGCGTGTCTCTTGGGAGTGAGAACCCTTTGGGGAAGGGCTCGTCGCGGATGCGGGGGCCAAAGCAAAGCGGGCCGACATCATCTTCTTCTTCTAGTGCCAGGGATCGCGCTAGGCGGTTGATCCGGTGGCGGGCATCATTCTTGCCGACTCCTTCGCGGTGGCCTAGTCGGCCGCCAAGAGTCGGATGCGTGACAGGCGGCGGGGTGGGATATCTCTCCCCACGAGGCGGGGGGGAGGCGGATTGCCTTCTCGTTCCATCGCTCGGGGGCGGCCTTCTGCGTCGCGCTCAATGGTGACCCGAGTCCGACTGCGGCTAGCAGCCGGCTCCTTGTCTTTTCTTGCACGGGCGCCGCTTGCAGTCGGCGTCCGGGATGTCGCACCGTGCTCTCGGCGTGGGGGAGGACTTTCAGCGCGGGCGCCGGCTTCATGTCGTTCTGCGGCCGCGTCGATCAGTTGCTGGATGCGTCTAGTCATGTAGGGGAGCTCATCAGCCCCCAGCCCGTTCAGCTCGTCTACGGCCGCCTGAGCGGCACGCGGGTTCTCCAGTGGCGTGGCGTAGACCGGGCGGTCTGCTCCCAGCATGCTGGCGATGGCCGCGCCGCGCTTCTTGACGAGGCCGGCTCGGCTCGGCCCGCCAGGAGGCGGCGTCCCAAAGGCGGCGCGGTCGACTTCACGCTGGTGGGCCTCAGTGAGGCGTCTCATGGATGCTATCTTCTGGCCCTCCGTGATGAGGGCGAGGCGGCGTGCCTCCAGAGTCTCGGCATCGGCCGGGATGGGGACGGACAAGTCGTGCGCTTGTAGGGCGTCGTGGGTGTTCTCGCCCGAGACGGTGCCGTGGCTGATGACCAGCACCTCAGTGACAGCGCTACTGCCACTGTCGGCTCGAGGGAGAGGGTCGTCGATGATCACCACGTTGGTGGGGAAGGTATCAATCTATGCCGTGTCGGAGTCGACAAGCATCAGGTCGGTGGAGCCGACCGACTCCAAGTCCACAGCAAGCTCGCTGGAGACGTGAAGCTGGTCGAGGAGGCTGACGAGGCGGCTCTCGGGGCAGTCTGTGCCCGCGCCGGACGCAGGCTCGTCGGAGATGCGAGCCTCGCCAAGAAGATCGGCGAGGCAGCTCGCCGCGCAGGCGACGTCGACGCCTTGCAGCGCTTCGGGGCAAGCACCATCGCGCATAGCAGGCTGACTACGCTCGCGGGGGAGGAAAAGGGTTCCCGTCCAGAACAGGTCTCCGGACGACGGTGCACCTGCCCCACGGTGGGCGCCAAATGTCGGGTGGTAGGTGCGACATATGCCAACGGGTGGCTTATCATTGTGGGAGCCAGTAAGACATCGCCGGTGCCTGGAAACGGGATAAGGCGAAGACATGCACGCCGGCGAATCTTACCCAGGTTCGGGGCTCTCCGTGGAGATAACACCCCTAGTCCTGCTCTGCGGGGTCTCCGCATGATCACTAGATCAACACAAGTAGCTACAAGTGCTCCTTGAGCTGTTTGGCTAGAGGAGGAAGAAAGGCAAGGCTAGCTCTCTTCTTCCCTCTACGTGGTGTCTAAAACTATCTCCGAGATCAACCCTTTGCATGGGTGCCCTGGGGGGTTTATATAGGCCTACCCCCCAGGGATACAATGGTAATCCGACTGGGTGCGGGTCCCAGCCGTTAGTGTTTGTGCTCGCCGGCTTTTTCGCCGGCCGTTAGGGCCCGCCGACTGGTGGGTCCCGCCGGCTACCGGCCTCTTGGTCGACAGGCCGGCCCCACCGCCTGGGGGCCTTGTCGGCAGCTGGTTATTGTTGCCTCGCCCTTGATGACGAGGGCTTTGTCGAGGTAAGCGTGGCTACAATGCCGCCGCCTGGCGGGCTCTCATTGTAGCCTCACCTCATCTTGTCTCCTTAATGATGCACATACTTCGAGGGAGGGAGGTAGCCGGCTATTAGGAGCCGGCTACGCCTCAGGCCGACTAGGGGAGGACTGGCCACCTTCGAGCGTCTCTCTGGCTGAAGAGGGCCGCCGCCCGCGGGCCGTACTGGCGCCTGTCGTGGGTGACGTCACGGTCAACATGGCAACAGTGTCGCGCCGGACGGGGGATGGCTGACCCGTACGGCGCACTGTGGCCATGCATGCTCCGGGATTCGGGGGTGGCAGGCTGTACTGTGGCCACGCCCCGTCTCATCACCGTTATGTGGGTGCAGCCCTGGTGGGTGCAGTCTTGGCCGGCTTTCAGGAGTCGGTCTTCTTGTGGCCGGCTTCTAGGAGTCGGTCTACTTTTGGTCGGCTTCTGGGAGTCGGCCTACTTATGGCCGGCTTCTGGGAGTCGGCCATCTTATGGTTATCTTCGGGAAGGTTTTGGAGGTAGGGTCGCCTTCCGGTAGTCGGCCTGTGAGATAGCCGTCCAGGGGAAGGCGGCCCTGTGTTTTGGATGCTTGAAGGCCCGATCGGCCTGATAATTTTTCGAAGAGCCAGGGGGAGTCGGTTAGACTACCCGTGGCCATTTACTCTGACAATGACGTCATCTTCTAGATTCATGATAACCCGCCATGACGTCATCTTCTATTAAATTCATATTTTATTCCGTCATATCCCAACGGATCCTTATCTTAATGACCAGCCCGAAAATCGAGGCGTCTGAGTAGCTGGATAACCATGTTTGTCCTCCTCGTTTTTCTTGCCCGCTTTATCAGTCATCCTTTATAAATAGGCATGACCTTCGGTCTTTCTTCATTCTCCCCATTTCGTCGTCTTCGTCCTCTTGCTACTCCACTACCACTCGAGCTCCGCCGCCGCCGCCGCCGCAGAGCACCTCGTCTTCGTCGATCTTGGCCGCTGCATCAACCTGAATCGATCAGAGAACGGCGGCCACCCTCCGCACTAGATCTGCAGCTCTAAGTTCTTGCCGTCCCGCACCCCAGATCCGCATTTAGGGTTTGCAAGTTCCTCTGCGTTTTTTATTGCTGTTCATCATAGTTCCTTCAGAGTTCCTCCACCGCGGCCTCTTCTGATTTAAAAGGCAACATATACTCCTGCGGTAATCGTTTTATGTCCATTTTTGACACTAGCAGATCCCTTTTCTTTGTACAGAGGCCTCATTAGAACTCACGAACTCATCTGTGCCAGTTTTTAGGTCTAGAATATTTTCTTTTCTAAACGACCGTTTGATCCAAAACAACAGCTGCAACCTGCGAAACTTGTTTGTGCGACACTTAGGCAAAAACTGTATCTGTTAGATCCACTTAGCCATGGCGACTCTTATCGCCGGCTTAAAAAAGGCAATGCTCAATCAATAATTCCGACCACTCATGGTGGTTTAAATAACTTAACTGCTTATGATGCCCATGGCGGCTTGAATAATCTGATATAATTAGCCATACGTCATTAGGCCCCTTCTTAAGCCGCCATCTTGAATATGAATTGAAATATTTTTCTCCGGCTTAAATTTGAGCCGGAAATTTTTTTTTTTCATAGGCTTCCATCTCCATAATGCCGCCCAAGGCTCCCAATGCACCCATTACATGCAACTGGGTTAGATCCATCGTCACAGATAACACCTTTAATGAGTTTGTGAACACTGGTTATCTGCCGAAGAAGGAAGTCATGTCCTATCCTGCTCCTGATCCGATAGAAGAAAAACCTCAACCCAAGGAAGGGGAAGTTATCGTCTTTACTGATCACATGAACCGGGGATTTTCTCCACCCGACTCAAAGTTTTTCAGAGATGTCTTGCACTTTTTTGACCTGCGACCTCAAGACATCTCCATAATGCCGCCCAAGGCTCCCAATGCACCCATTACATGCAACTGGGTTAGATCCATCGTCACAGATAACACCTTTAATGAGTTTGTGAACACTGGTTATCTGCCGAAGAAGGAAGTCATGTCCTATCCTGCTCCTGATCCGATAGAAGAAAAACCTCAACCCAAGGAAGGGGAAGTTATCGTCTTTACTGATCACATGAACCGGGGATTTTCTCCACCCGACTCAAAGTTTTTCAGAGATGTCTTGCACTTTTTTGACCTGCGACCTCAAGACATCGGACCCAATTTCGTGTCAAATATTTGCAATTTTCAAGTGTTCTGTGAGGTGTACCTTGGAGAAGAACCCAGATTGCTACTCTTTAGAGAGTTATTTTATCTGAATCGTCAGAATGAACGTGCCAATGGGCCCAGCTTGGAACTTGGCGGAATCTCAATCCAACAACGGAGAGACTGTCTCTTTCCGTATGCCGAACCGCCGAGTCACCCTAAAGATTGGAACCAGACGTGGTTCTATTGCCAAGATACTTCTCCGGCTAATGAGAACCCTCTGCCCGGCTTTCGCGCCCTGCGCCTCGAGTCCACTCACCCTTTGCCAGATAAATTGTCTCCGGCTGAACGTCAAACACTTGCCCCTACCATGAGTAAGGTCAAGGCTCTTCTGGGGAATGGCTTAAACGGCATTGATCTGGTCCGGGTTTGGCTTGCCTGGCGGGTTATTCCTTTGGGCCGCCGCCCCGGCTTGATGTGTGATTACACAAGCCAAAAGAATGATCCTCTGCGGCACAGCCCTGACGACTTACCTGAAGACGTTGTTGATGATATGAACAAGTCTCTTCTGAATGAGAGCCTGGCAGATTGTGGGAAAGTAGGTTTAAGTCCTTTCTGCAAAGCTAACCCGGCTCCAGCGGTAAGCCATAGACTTGAGCATTTTTACCTTCAACCTTGACAATTTCGTCTTTACTCAAAAAACCTTTGTTGTAATTCATAGGCTGATGATGAATTTTGGAAGGTCAAGTATGACCATGAAGCTGCAAAGAAAGCCAGAAAAACCAAGAAAGCCGCCAGGAAAGCCGCTGCCCGGAAGAAGGGGAACAAGCCTAGCGCCTCAGATATGCTTCATTTGGAAGATACCTCCGAGTTAGAGGTAGCTCTTGACTCTTTAGGCTCCTTTTTTTAACCATCTTATTGACACCGATTATCATCAGGAGGATACAGGAGCGAGTCATGCAGCGATAAAAGAGGTAACTATAATTTCCTCCGACTCCGAGCCTTTGCCAAGACAGAAAGTCCGAAGAGTAACCCGGAAAGTAAGATTTTCACATCCTTTAGCTTACCAAGATCCTCAATTTCTTTTGAAGCGACAGATTCATGAGAGCCGGAGGCAGACCCGGACCAGTAAAGATGCGGAACTCTCCTCCGGCTTACCCGATGTAACAAGAAAATGCCGGACTGAGGTCATCTCCGATTTACATTCTTTTTATCCTTTGCCTGGTTTCACTCGTCAACCGCTCAATTATTCTGACTCAAACTATCAGGGAACTTCACCTTCCTCTGGCGAATCAATGCAGTCCAATTTGCCGGCTTTCAAAACCGCTCCAGGGTAATGATAACCTGCTTAATCTGTGCTTAATTCAACTTGTTGTATTTTTACTGACCTTTTGATTTTATGCAGTGGTCAAGCAAAACCCAGCAAAAGGGCGAAGAAGAACAAGCCGGCCGACGAACCGATCTTAAATGAAATAGAGCTCAGAACAGCTGTTCCTAACACCTCCGTTCATAAGCCGCCGCCTGAGCCAGCCCACGATATTCCAACGCCTACTGCTGACCCGCCTGTCGAGCAAGCCATTGATGGTTCTGAGAACCCAGAGATCGCTAGCCCGGCCAAGGCAGATGACCTGGATATTGAAATCATCAAGACTGCCTTTGTTGAGTCGGGGAGACCCACCGTGCTAGCCAAGTGCTCCGCCAAAGAAGAACTTCTGGGACGCCGCAGGGCTAAGCTGGATGTCACTGATTATACTCATCTGAGTATTGGGGAAATCATCTCTGGCTATATGAACCAAGTGCACAACAGCCGTGACATGGAAATTGACATGGTAAAGCAGATACACCAAAAATCTGAGGTATAACTCTTGCCCTGTATTTTATTTATTCTTACCATATCAGCCCCCAAGTCTACTACTTATAACAAAATATGCTGTAGACTTTAAAATCAGCTTGATAATATATACAAGAACTCCGGCTTATCCTGTAGCGCCCAAGGGCCGGCTTAACAGCATGTTTGAACCGGTCCTTATCATGTTTTAATCAAGAAGGTACTTGAACAACAATATGCATTAGCCCCCAAGTGCCAAGTACCTTTGCTTGCAAAGTGCTTGGGACTTACTGTAATAACCCACCACTGCAAACAGAATTCTTCAGCATACATTAGCCCCCAAGTGCCAAGTATCTTTACTTGTAAAGTGCTTGGGACTTAATGTTGGCATTATGACAATCCTGATTGTAACCCGGCATTTGTACAGGCCACCATTAGTCAATTAGAATCGGAGATTTCTGACTTGAAGAATCGCCTGGAAGCACAGGAGATTGAAACCCAAAAAGCCAATTCCAAGTTTGAATTCAGTGTATCTGAACAAGAGAAACTGAAAAAGGACTTTTAAACGGAGAAGAAAGCCTGGGCTGATGAAAAGATTGCCTTGATCAACCGGTCTGAGAAAACTGAGGCGGCTCTTGCAGAAACAACCGCCGAGTTATCCGGCTTAAAACGCCATGTATCTCAGATGGTCTCAGCAATCTTTGGTAAGTTACTCTGCAAGTGTTAGATACTTGAATGTTTTCTAACAAGTATATCAATTGTCATTGACTCACCTGACTTTGTAATGCAGGCCCCAGGAGTTCCAATCTTGATCAAAGCATTTTGGTAAAATTGAAAGCGGTTTACACACTGGTAGAACAACTCTACACCGGGTCACAGCGTGCCTTAGCTGTAGTGGCTTTGTCAAATGAAGTCCCCACCCTCTTGGCGGATGTATTGAAGCGGCTTGCCGTGCTACCTCAGCGGTTCAAAGAACTAGGGTGATCTTCTGCGAGAGCCGGATCCGTCACTGCATTAAGCCGGGCCAAAGCGTGGCTACCGGAGCTAGACCCGACCGACATCACCATCGGGTATCCCAGCCTAAAAGAGGATGGCACCCCTTTTGGACAGGAGGACTTCACCACTTGCGTCAAGGAAATACGCCCTGTGGCCACCCTGATTGCTAATGACACAGATCTTACCAAACATCATCCGGGTTATGATGCTGAAAACCGGAGGATTCCAATGCCACATTATGAAGTGGTCAGCCTGATCCCTCCAATTCGTAACGATACCTTCGCCCCTGAATTTGACCCGGCCGGATTAATTGATGATGAATCTGAATTAGAAGCTTTGAGTGGCATTGACTGGTCATCATCAACCTTCCAGGATAGGGAACAAGATGGAGGAGCGGAAAGGGATGATCCGGAAGCATCAGGCCAACAACGTGATTGATCCATCAGGCGGCTCATATTTACGCCTTTGCTGAAAGTTTCATCATTTGGACTCGGGGAGTCATGTAATAGGGTAGAAAAAACACTTGGTTTTGTCGTGCCATCGCGCACGTGTCTGGTGCTCAACACTGTCTAAACCGCCATCTTATATTTCTCCATATTGTGCTGATCATCTGTTTGCCTTATGTTTAAAAAGGGCTCTTTAGCTGTCCTGCATACAGATAACCCGAAATATGAACAAAAATCATAGATAAGCTGGCTAGCAACCACATCTTTGAAATATAGTCGTAACATCATACCTGTGGTCCTTTGATTTACGCTGCCGGTTTATGTGACCCGAACAGTAAGGGTGACAACCCGATCCTTAGAAGCCAAAAACTTCCAAATGTATAATGATCATCATATGCTGGCGATTTATTGACCAAGGCCCAAACCGGGCGAAATAGAAGCCACTTATTAGATGCTTCCAAATATAATCAAAAAGTCAGAAATTTGTGATTGTAAAGAACTTTATAAACAAGTTTCAGAGGCTTCTGATTCGAATACGATCAGAGAACCGTTCCAAAGGAGTTAAGCTAAGATTCGAATATGATCATATAGCCCCCCAGTGGCTTTGGCGTTGCCGATCAAGAGGGAATCGACAGCTATGTTCTCTTTGGTTCGAATACGACCTATGTTTGAACAGGAAGCCCCCAAATGACCTTAAGAGTTGTTTAATGACGCTGATTCAAATACGATCCACGTCAGACCCAAAAAGGGGTTGAGCTATGATTCGGATACGATCAAGAAGCCCCCTAGTAGGTTCGGCAGTGTGCCAATCAAAAGGGTATCGACAGCTATGTTCTCTTTCGTTCGAATACGACCTATGTTTGAACAGGAAGCCCCCTGGTGATCATGATATTTAACGGCCAGATTCAAATACGATCATAAGCCGGCCCAAAGGGAGAGCTGGATTCAAATATGATCAGTTCCCTGTTGGTCATTTTAAAGATATAAGAATGAAGACATATAAACTTTTGAGGATGAAAAGGACAGAGGTCCTGCTTTATTACTTTTCATAATATATACATCGTCAAAATATGTACATCATGAGAGCCGGTGGCTTAAGTGTAGTAAGGCCGAAGATGAGCGATATTCCACGGCCGGCGGGTCTCCTCCTCCGACTTACGTGAGTCTTTGTGCTCTCGAACATCATGAGGTAATATGACCCGTTATTCAGGTTCTTGCTGACCACAAAGGGTCCTTCCCAAGGTGGGGATAGCTTGTGCATATCGGACTGATCCTGGATGAGCCGGAGCACTAAGTCACCCTCTTGAAAGGTTCTGGACTTAACCCGGCGGCTGTGATAACGACGCAGGTCCTGCTGGTAAATCGCCGAGCGGGCTATTGCTAAGTCACGCTTCTCATCCAACAAATCAAGTGCCTCCTGATGAGCTTGTTCATTAGTAGCTTCAACATAAGCCGCCACTCGGGGCGAGTCATGACGGATGACACTCGGTAGGATCGCCTCTGCTCCGTAAACCATGAAGAAAGGCGTATAACCCATCGATATGTTAGGTGTAGTATTGATGCTCCAAATCACAGAAGGCAACTCCTCCACCCAACAACCCGGCGTCCGTTGTAAAGGGACCATGAGCCGGGGCTTTATACCTTTTAAGATCTCTTGATTGGCTCTTTCAGCTTGACCATTGGATTGAGGATGAGCTACTGATGAAACATCGAGCCGGATATGTTCACGTTGACAGAACTCTTCCATAGCACCTTTGGACAGATTAGTACCATTGTCAGTTATGATGCTGTGTGGAAAACCAAAACGAAAGATCACCTTTTTCATGAACTGGATCGCCGTGGCTGCATCACACTTACTGACCGGCTCTGCCTCAACCCACTTCATGAATTTATCAACCGCCACCAGGAGGTGTGTCTTTTTATCCTTGGACCTTTTGAAAGGCCCAACCATGTCAAGCCCCCAGACTGCAAACGGCCAAGTGATTGGAATCATCCTTAATTCTTGAGCCGGCACATGAGCTCGTCGTGAGAATTTTTGACAACCGTCACATTTACTGACCAGATCCTCCGCATCAGCATGAGCCGCCAGCCAATAAAAACCATGACGGAAAGCTTTAGCCACAAGAGATTTTGAGCCGGCATGATGACCACAATCCCCTTCATGGATCTCACGAAGTATTTCTTGACCTTCCTCAGGCGACACACAACGTTGAAACGCCCCAGTAACACTGCGATGATGCAACTCACCATGAACAATTGTCATGGACTTAGACCGCCGGACGATTTGCCTAGCCAAGGTCTCGTCCTCAGGCAACTCGCCCCGGGTCATGTAAGCCAAATATGGCACTGTCCAATCTGGGATGACGTGAAGAGCCGCCACCAATTGCGCTTCTGGGTCTGGAACAGCTAAGTCTTCCTCTGTGGGCAACCTGACAGAAGGGTTATGCAAAATATCCAAAAAGGTGTTAGCCGGCTTACGCTGAGATCCCAGCCGGCTTAAAGCATCAGCCGCCTCATTCTTCCTTCGATCAATGTGCTCCACTTGATAACCCTTGAAGTGCCCAGCTACAGCATCAACTTCACGGCGATAAGCCGCCATGAGAGGATCCTTAGAATCCCACTTGCCTGACACCTGTTGAGCCACCAAATCTGAGTCGCCCAAGCACCTTACCCGGCTTAAGTTCATCTCCCTAGCCATCCGAAGACCATGGAGCAAGGCCTCATACTCAGCTGCATTGTTGGTACAGGGAAACATCAACTGGAGCACATAACAAAATTTGTCACCTCGAGGGGAAGCTAAAACAACTCCAGCCCCCGAGCCCTCCAATTGCCTGGATCCATCAAAGTGAATAGTCCAATATGTGTTGTCTGGCTTTTCCTCAGGCGTCTGTAGCTCTGTCCAATCGTTGATGAAGTCCACCAGTGCTTGAGACTTAATAGCAGTGCGTGGCACATACTTCAAGCCATGAGGTCCAAGCTCAATGGCCCACTTGGCGACTCGTCCTGTAGCCTCTCTATTCTGAATGATGTCTCCCAAAGGAGCAGAACTTACCACAGTGATGGGGTGACCCTGGAAGTATTGCTTAAGCTTCCGGCTCGCCATGAACACCCCATAAACGAGCTTCTGCCAATGTGGATATCTTTGCTTAGACTCAATAAGCACCTCACTGATGTAGTAAACCGGCCGTTGAACCGGATGTTCCTTGCCAGCCTCCTTGCGCTCCACCACAATTGCCACACTGACAGCACATGAGTTAGCAGCCACATACAACAATAATGGCTCCTTATCAATGGGAGCCGCAAGGATCGGCGGCTCAGATAACTGTCTCTTTAAATCTTCAAAGGCAGCATTAGCGGCATCACTCCAGACAAAATTGTCTATTTTCTTCATCATCTCATACAGCGGTATGGCCTTCTCACCTAACCGGCTTAAAGTAGCGATACGACCCGCCAGTCGCTGAACATCATTGACGCACGCCAGCTTAGCCAAAGAGGTGATTGCCTTGATCTTCTCCGGGTTGGCTTCAATGCCTCTGTTAGAGACCAGAAAACCCAAAAGCTTGCCTACTGGGACGCCAAACACACATTTGGCCGGGTTAAGCATCATTTTGTAGACCCGGAGATTATCAAAGGTTTCCTTCAGATCATCTATCAACGTCTCCTTCTCTCTGGATTTCACCACAATATCATCCACATCAGCATGAACGTTGCGCCCAATCTGATCATGGAGACAGTTCTATACACATCGCTGATAAGTCACATGGGCACTCTTGAGCCCAAATGGCATAGATACATAACAGAAGGCTCCAAACGGAGTGATGAAGGCCGTCTTCTCCTGGTCCTTAACTGCCATTTTGATCTGATGATAACCAGAGTAAGCATCCAAGAAGCTCAAACGCTCACAGCCCGCCGTAGCATCAATAATTTGATCAATACGGGGAAGAGCGAAAGGATCAGCCGGACAAGCCTTATTTAAGTCCGTGTAATCCACACACATCCGCCAGGTGCCGTTCTTTTTAAGTACAAGCACCGGATTAGCCAACCACTCTGGGTGAAAAACTTCAACAATAAACCCGGCCGCCAAGAGCCGGGCCACCTCCTCACCGATAGCTTTACGTCTCTCCTCGTTAAACCGCCGAAGAAACTGCCTGACCGGCTTAAACTTTGGATCAATATTAAGAGTGTGCTCAGCGAGTTCTCTCGGTACACCCGGCATGTCAGAAGGTTTCCATGCAAAGATGTCCCGGTTCTCACGGATGAACTCGATGAGCGCGCTTTCCTATTTAGGATCCAGATTAGCACTGATACTGAATTGCTTAGATGAGTCGCCTGGAACAAAATCAACAAGCTTGGTGTCATCGGCCGACTTAAATTTCATCACCGGGTCATGCTCTGTGGTTGGCTTTTTCAGAGACGTCATGTCCGCCGGGTCAACGTTGTCCTTATAAAACTTCAGCTCCTCTGCTGCACAAACAGATTCGGCATAAGCAGCGTCACCCTCCTCACATTCCAGGGCTATCTTCCGACTCCCATGCACTGTAATAGTGCCCTTGTGACCCGACATCTTGAGCTGTAAGTAAACATAACACGGTCGCGCCATGAACTTGGCGTAAGCCGGCCGTCCAAACAGAGCGTGATATGGGCTCTTGATCTTGACCACTTCAAAGGTTAATTTCTCAGCCCTAGAATCATGCTCATCTCCGAAGGCTACCTCCAGCTCAATCTTACCAACTGGGTATGCCGATTTACCAGGCACCACTCCATGGAAAACAGTGTTGGATGTCTTTAGATTTTTGCCAGTCAACCCCATACGATGAAAGGTCTCATAATAGAGGATGTTGATGCTGCTACCTCCATCCATGAGTACTTTAGTGAATTTATATCCACCAACCTGAGGTGCTACCACCAAGGCCAACTGACCCGGATTGTCAACCCGGGGAGGGTGATCCTCCCTGCTCCACACAATAGGCTACTCTGACCACCTTAAATAACGGGGAACCACTGGTTCAACGGCGTTCACAGCCCTTTTATGAAGCTTCTGGTCTCGTTTGCACAAGCTAGTGGTGAACACATGATACTGTTCACTATTCAACAGCTTTGGATTTCTCTGATAACCCGATTGCTGCTGCTGACCTCCCTGACCAGACTATTGATTATAACCACCTTGATTTCCTTGAAAGCCCGAACTTGAGCCGCCGCCCGAGCCATGGAAACCGCCTCCACCTGAGCCGCCACTAGTCTCATGGTTGCCGTCGAACATGTTAGAATTTTTGAAAGCCTTCATGATCGTGCAATATTTCCATAGGTGAGTGGCTGGCCTTTCCTGAGTGCCATGTCTCGGACAGGGTTCATTGAGTAGTTGCTCGAGAGTAGGACCTGACCCGCCGGACCGAGGGGGTGGCCTCCCCTTGCGCCGTTGATTGTTACCCTGTGGATTGGTGTTAGCCACAAACTCCGGGTTACCGTCGGCCTTACGTTTATTGCCTCCTTGACTTGCCGGGTTATGCTGCTGACCCCTTCCATTGCCGTTCTTCTTTCCCTTCCCTGTCTTCTCTTCATCAGACGTGGGATCCTTGGTACTATCAGAATTGGCGTATTTGACTAGAGCCGCCATCAGCTGGCCCATATCATTACAATCACGCTTGAGCCGCCCCAGCTTCTGTTTCAGAGGCTCAAATCGGCAATTTTTCTCCAACATTAAGACCGCAGAGCCAGCATCCATCTTGTCAGACGAATGTATTATCTCCTTGACCCGGCGCACCCAATGAGTGGTGGACTCACCTTCCTCTTGCTTGCAATTAGTCAAGTCCACAATTGACATGGGCTGCTTGCAGGTGTCTTTGAAGTTCTGGATGAACCGGGCTTTTAACTCCGCCCATGAACCAATGGAATTAGGCTGCAGCCCTTTCAGCCAAGTGCGGGCCATTCCGTCCAGCATCATGGTGAAGTACTTGGCCATCGCCGCATCACTGACCTCCAACAGATCCATGGCCATCTCATAGCTTTCAATCCACGCCCTGGGCTGTAAATCAGCTGTGTAATTTGGCACCTTTCGGGGTCCCTTGAAATCCTTGGGCAAACGCTCATTACGCAAAGCCGGCACCAAACAAGGAACGCCGCCGGTTCTTGTGGCCACACCTGCCTCAATAGAGGTCGTTGGATAATCCGGGACGGTTTGGTGAGCCGCCTGCTGAGCCGCCCACTCATCCTCTCGACGTATCCTGTCATGTACCGGATTATGCCCACCTGGCTGGTTACAGCGCTGGGCGTTGCTTGACAAGGCTTCCGAATCCATATGTCTACTATAACTTGGGCTCTGGCTTGGGCGAGGAGTCGAATGAATCCTGTCTCGACTATAGGAATAAGCCTCCTGCTGAGCCAGAGCCGTCTGAAGAAGTTCTCTTACCCTTCGCGTCTCAACTACTGTTGGAGAGTCGCCATCCACCGGGAGAGCCGCCAAACGCGCAAATGCAGCGATCAGGTTCTCCAAGGGGTTGGAAAAATGACCCGGTAGTGTTGGTACGTAGCGAGGCGGGGCCGTATTCACGTGAGGGGGTTCCATCACCCGGGGCTGAACCGGTGCCCCCGCTCCGGATATTATAAATTGGTTTGCCTCCGGCGGGTTACTAGGGCCAGCTTCGGGCATGCAGAAGAGATTCCGAGGATCATAAACCGGAGGCAAACGGGATTGAGCCTTCTGGTACCTCCTCCTCATCACCTCATTAGATGCGTTCAGGCTCATCGTAAGCTGGAAAGCCTCTGACTGGATCTGTTGAGCCCGAGCATCCAAAGCCGCCCGCTCCGCGGCCAATCTGGTGTCCTCAGCTGCTAGGGCTTCTTTGGCTCGGGCTATCTCCTCACGTATCTGTGCTACCTCTGCATCATGCTCAGCTTGACTCGTCGGAATAACTGTGGTGGTTAACAGGGCCGTCAATTTGTCCATGAGATTAATCAGCACCTAAGCCGGCGGGCGCACAGGGCCTCCTGCCCCGGCTGCTCCTGACCCGGACGTTATTGCTGCCGCAACCGTAGAGTTTTGACCGGGTTGAGTGCCAGCCATGAAGATCCCTACTCTGCTCGGCGGCTCAAAGGGGTCCAGAATACTGCTGCCATCGGAACAGCCCCCAAGCCCGCCATCTTGCAATTGGTATAACGAATCCGTCTCACCAGTGGACGACTCATCGTCGGAGTAGACGGCCGTCTCACCACCGTCCACGGATCCTTCAGAAAGTTCTCCTCCATGGATGCAACCCACGAAAGCACGCTTCATAGCAGGCTGAGCCCGGGCGGGTCTCGCACGCTGAGCCGTCTCGATGATGTCGGTGCAGATGTCCGGCTCAGGGCCCGGCTCGCCAATCCGGCCGATGAAGACGTGGATTCCGCCGAAGGGAACCCGGTACCCGTACTCAATTGAGCCGGCGTCGGGACCCCAGACGGCGTCGTCGAAGTAGAGCTTGCTGCGACGACTCTTGGTCATTCGGCCCACAGCATATCCCTTGAGCCCTTCAAAGCTGCCCTTCAAGAACTCAAATCCACCGTGCGCTGGCCCCACGGTGGGCGCCAACTGTCGTGGAATTGTCACGACAGATGTCCTCGTGAAAGGACTTAGTCGTGGAGCCATCGCAACTAGGAAGCTTAAAGGGGTTAAAACGGGACAAAGGACACGAGGGTTTATAGTGGTTCGGCCCCTTGCGGTGAAGGTAAAAGCCTAATCCAGTTGAGGTGGAATTACTAGGGTTTTGATGACCAGGGAGTGAATCCGCTATGCCCGGCTCTCGATCTGATGTTACTTGCCCTAAGCTGCCAGCGGATCGTCCCCTTATATACACGGGTTGACGCCCCGTGGCCTACAGAGTCCCGGCCGGCTCATAAACAATGTCCGGCTCAGTGACTAGTTAATCTTTCCTTACAATACAAGTCATGCCATTATGGCGGTTTATCACTACGGGCCTTAAGTCGCCTGCGGGCTTTGGGCCCTTAACTAAACCGCCATCTTCAAGTTTGATATTGGGCTTCATATGATAAATCATCATAGCGTAACCCGGCCCCTCCTGGGCGGGTTACACTAGTAGTTATATCCCCAACAGTCGATGTGTGGAGTAATAGTAGTAGATGCTGGCAGGAGTCGGTCTACTTGTTGCGGATGTGATGCCTATATACATGATCATGCCTAGATATTCTCATAATTATGCACTTCTCTATCAATTGCTCGACATTAATTTGTTCACCCACTGTAATACTTATGCTATCTTGAGAGAAGCCACTAGTGAAACCTATGGCCCCCGGGTCTATTATCCATCATATTAATCTCCCGTCAACGAGTTATTTCTGTCGTCGTTTATTTTGCAATCTTTACTTTCAATCTTTATCATAAAAATACCATAAATATTATCTTATCATCTCTATCAGATCTCACTTTTGCAAGTGGCTGTGAAGGGATTGACAACCCCTTTATCGCGTTGGTTGCAAGGTTCTTATTTGTTTGTGTAGGTACAAAGGACTTGCGTGTGGCCTCCTACTGGATTGATACCTTGGTTCTCAAAAACTGAGGGAAATACTTACGCTACTTTGCTGCATCACCCTTTCCTCTTCAAGGGAAAACCAACACATGCTCAAGAGGTAGCAGGGGTCTCGTAGACGGGAGGGATCGCGCCAATCGCGCCGCCCCGAGCCCGCACGTCGGCGACCCGGCTTGGCTTGGTTGCGGCGGGCGTGAAGCCGTAGGCGGCGTCGCGCTCCAGCTGAGCGGAGTCCAGCCGGCGCTGCGTGGCAGCGAGCGTCTCGGACAGGTCCATCAGGCGTTGGCGGTCCTCCTCGAGCCGAGCTCGGGCCTCGGCAACGTTGGAGGCGTCGATGTCGGTGGCGATGGGGACGCGAAGGCTCTGCATCATGGCGCGCAACGGGTTGGGTGAGCCGGCCCGATCAGCTGCGGCCCTGGCTTCGGCAGCCTTCCTCGCCGCGCAGGACGAAGAAGAAGCGCCGGTCTTGGTGACGAAGACCTCCACGCAGAGGTCCATCACACCGGCGGGAGCGCCGCTGCCGAGGGAAATGGGGGAGTCGGAGATGTCAATTACCTCGCCGGGGTACTCGTCGGCCGCGGGCGCATCGGAGATGCGGAGCGCGACGAAGGAGGCGGCAAGCACGTCGATGATGTCATCCGCTAGCATGACGGGCTCATCGGAGACGGAGCGGGGCCCCGTCTGGAACATGGCTCCGGCCGGGAACTCGAGCTGCCCCACGGTGGGCGCCAACTGTCCTGGTGGGCGCATGGAAGATGCCAAGGGATGGCTAAAGAGAGGAGGAGGCTCAAGGGCACCGGTGGGCTCCAGAGGTGAGGTCGGCATGAGCGAGCGAGGGACGCAAGACATACCCAGGTTCGGGGCTCTCCGGAGAGATAACACCCTAGTCCTCTCGAGTGTGGTTATATGTTACAGTACAGAGTTGCTCCTAGAGATGTATGGAGGAAGAAGGAAGGCAGGCCAAGGCTTAGGCTGCTCCCTCTCCTGGTGTGTGGCTAGTCTAGTTGATCTGGTGTTCGCTATGGTTCTCGTCATCGTGCCCGTATGCATGAGGGCTCCTGGGGGGTTTTATAGGTCAATCCCCCAGGGATAAAATGGTAATGTTACAAGGCCATGGGGCTGGGTTGTCATTATCTGGGAAGCCGGCGTTGGGACCCGTGATGTCTACTACACAACCTTCTTCTTGTAGACGTTGTTGGGCCTCCAAGTGTAGAGGTTTGTAGGACCGTAGCAAATTTCCCTCAAGTGGATGACCTAAGGTTTATCAATCCGTGGGAGGCGTAGGATGAAGATGGTCTCTCTCAAGCAATCCTGCAACCAAATAACAAAGAGTCTCTTGTGTCCCCAACACAACCAATACAATGGTAAATTGTATAGGTGCACTAGTTCGGCGAAGAGATGGTGATACAAGTGCAATATGGATGGTAGATATAGGTTTTTGTAATCTGAAAATATAAAAACAGCAAGGTAACTAATGATAAAAGTAAGCACAAATGGTATTGCAATGCTAGGAAACAGGGCCTAGGGTTCATACTTTCACTAGTGCAAGCTCTCTCAACAATAATAACATAATTGGATCATATAATTATCCCTCAATATGCAACAAAGAGTCACTCCAAAATTACTAATAGCGGAGAACAAACAAAGAGATTATGGTAAGGTATGAAACCACCTCAAAGTTATCATTTCTGATCGATCTATTCAAGAGTCCGTAGTAAAATAACACGAAGCTATTCTTTCCGTTCGATCTATCCTAGAGTTCATACTAGAATAACACCTTAAGACACAAATCAACCAAAACCCTAATGTCACCTAGATACTCCAATGTCACCTCAAGTATCCGTGGGTATGATTATACGATATGCATCACACAATCTCAGATTCATCTATTCAAACCAACACAAAGTACTTCAAAGAGTGCCCCAAAGTTTCTACCGGAGGGTCAAGACGAAAACGTGTGCCAACCCATATGCATAAGTTCACAACGTCCCTGAACCCGCAAGTTGATCACCAAAACATACATCAAGTAGATCACGTGATATCCCATTGTCACCACTGATAAGAACATGCAAGACATACATCAAGTGTTCTCAAATCCTTAAAGACTCAATTTGATAAGATAACTTCAAAGGGAAAACTCAATCCATTACAAGAGAGTAGAGGGGGAGAAACATCATAAGATCCAACTACAATAGCAAAGCCCGCGATACATCAAAATCGTGCCGAATCAAGAACACGAGAGAGAGAGAGAGAGAGAGAGAGAGAGAGATCAAACATATAGCTACTGGTACATACCCTCAGCCCTGAGGGTGAACTACTCCCTCCTCATCATGGAGAGCGTCGGGATGATGAAGATGGCCACCGTTGAGGGATCCCCCCTCCGGCAGGGTGCCGGAACAGGGCCCCGATTGGTTTTTGGTGGCTACAGAGGCCTGCGGCGGCGGAACTCCCGATCTAGGTTATTTTCTGGAAGTTTGGGTATATATAAGAGGTTTTGGCGTCGGGAACAAGTCAGGGGGGGTCTCCAAGGCGACCACGAGGTAGGGGGCCGCGCCCAGGGGGTAGGGCGCGCCCCCCACCCTCGTGGGTGCCTCGGGACTCTTCTAGTCCATCTCCGATGCTCCATGGGCTTCTTCTGGTCCAAAAATAATCTCCGTCAAATTTCAGGTCAATTGGACTCTGTTTGGTTTTCCTTTTCTGCAATATTCAAAAAACAAGGAAAAAACAGAAACTGGCACTGGGCTCTAGGTTAATAGGTTAGTCCCAAAAATCATATAAAATAGCATATAAATGCATATAAAACATCCTAGATGGATAATATAATAGCATGGAACAATCAAAAATTATAGATACGTTGGAGACGTATCAAGCATCCCCAAGCATAATTCCTGCTCGTCCTCGAGTAGGTAAATGATAAAAACAGAGTTTTTGATGTGGAATGCTACCTAACATAATTATCAATGTAATCTTCTTTATTGTGGCATGAATGTTCAGATCCATAAGATTCAAAACAAAAGTTTAATATTGACATGAAAACAATAATACTTCAAGCATACTAACAGAGCAATCATGTCTTCTCAAAATAACATGGCCAAAGCAAGCTATCCCTACAAAATCATATAGTCTGGCTATGCTCTATCTTCATCACACGAAGTATTTAATCATGCACAACCCCGATGACAAGCCAAGCAATTGTTTCATACTTTTGATGTTCTCAAACTTTTTCAATCTTCACGCAATACATGAGCGTGAGCCATGGACATAGCACTATAGGTGGAATAGAATGGTGGTTGTGGAGAAGACAAAAAGGAGAAGATAGTCTCACATCAACTAGGCGTATCAATGGGCTATGGAGATGCCCATCAATAGATATCATTGTGAGTGAGTAGGGATTTCCATGCAACGGATGCACTAGAGCTATAAGTGTATGAAAGCTCAACAAAAGAAACTAAGTGGGTGTGCATCCAACTTGCTTGCTCACGAAGACCTAGGGCATTTTGAGGAAGCCCATCATTGGAATATACAAGCCAAGTTCTATAATGAAAGATTCCCACTAGTATATGAAAGTGACAACATAGGAGACTCTCTATCATGAAGATCATGGTGCTACTTTGAAGCACAAGTGTGGTAAAAGGATAGTAGCATTGCCCCTTCTCTCTTTTTCTCTCATTTTTTTTAATTTTTTTATTTGGGCCTTTTCTCTTTTTTATGGCCTCTTTTTTTCGCCCGGAGTCTCATCCCGACTTGTGGGGGAATCATAGTCTCCATCATCCTTTCCTCGCTGGGACAATGCTCTAATAATGATGATCATCACACTTTTATTTACTTACAACTCGATACTTAGAACAAAATATGACTCTATATGAATGCCTCCGGCGGTACCGGGATGTGCAATGAATCAAGAGTGACATGTATGAAATAATTATGAAGGTGGCTTTGCCACAAATACGATGTCAACTACATGATCATGCAAAGCAATATGACAATGATGAAGCGTGTCATAATAAAAGGGTGGAAAGTTGCATGGCAATATATCTCGGAATGGCTATGGAAATGCCATAATAGGTAGGTATGGTGGATGTATGATACCGGGGAAACGTGTGCGGTATTAGAGAGGCTAGCAATGGTGGAAGGATGAGAGTGCGTATAATCCATGGACTCAACATTAGTCATAAACAACTCACATACTTATTGCAAAAATCTATTAGTTATCGAAACGAAGTACTACGCGCATGCTCCTAGGGGGATAGATTGGTATGAAAAGACCATCGCTCGTCCCCGACCGCCACTCATAAGGAAGACAATCAATAAATAAATCATGCTCCGACTTCATCACATAACGATTCACCATACGTGCATGCTACGAGAATCATAAACTTTAACACAAGTATTTCTCAAATTCACAACTACTCACTAGCATGACTCTAATATCACCATCTTCATATCTCAAAACAATCATAAGGAATCAAACTTCTCATAATATTCAATGCACTTTATATGAAAGTTTTTATTATATCCCTCTTGGATGCCTATCATATTAGGACTAAATTCATAACCAAAGCAAATTACCATGCTGTTCTAAAGACTCTCAAAATAATATAAGTGAAGCATGAGAGTTCATCTATTTCTTCAAAATAAAACCACCACCGTGCTCTAAAAAGATATAAGTGAAGCACTAGAGCAAATGACAAACTACTCCGAAAGATATAAGTGAAGATCAATGACTAGTCGAATAATTATGTAACTATGTGAAGACTCTCTAACATTTAATAATTTCAGATCTTGGTATTTTATTCAAACAGAAAGCAAAACAAAAGAAAATAAAATGACGCTCCAAGAAAAACACATATCATGTGGTGAATAAAAATATAGCTCCAAGTAAAGTTACCGATGAACGAAGACGAAAGAGGGGATGCCTTCCGGGGCATCCCCAAGCTTAGGATCTTGGTTGTCCTTGAATATTACCTTGGGGTGCCTTGGGCATCCCCAAGCTTAGGCTCTTGCCACTCCTTATTCCATAGTCCATCGAATCTTTACCCAAAACTTGAAAACTTCACAACACAAAACTCAACAGAAAACTCGTAAGCTCCGTTAGTATAAGAAAATAAAACCACCACTTAGTACTGTTGTGAACTCATTCTAAATTCATATTGGTGTAATATATACTGTATTCCAACTTATCTATGTTTCATACCCTCCGATGCTACTCATAGATTCATCAAAATAATCAAACAACACAATGAAAACAGAATCCGTCAAAACAGAACAGTCTGTAGTAATCTGTATCATTAGAATACTTATGTAACTCCAAAAATTCTGAAATAAATTGGTGGACATGAGGAATTTGTATATTAATCATCTGCAAAAAGAATCAACCTAAAATCACTCTCCAGTAAAAAATGGAAGCTAATCTCGTGAGCGCAAAAGCTTCTGTTTTTTACAACAAGATCGCATAGACTTCACCCAAGTCTTCCCAAAGGTTCTACTTGGCACAAACACTAATTAAAACATAAAACCACATCTAAACAGAGGCTAGATTAATTATATATTACTAAACAGGAGCAAAAAGTAAAGATCAAATATATAATTGGGTTGCCTCCCAACAAGCGCTTACGTTTAACGCCCCTAGCTAGGCATGATGATTTCAATGATGCTCACATAAAAGATAAGAATTGAAACATAAAGAGAGCATCATGAAGCATATGACTAGCACATTTAAGTCTAACCCACTTCATATGCATAGGGATTTTGTGAGCAAACAACTTATGGGAACAATAATCAACTAGCATAGGAAGGCAAAACAAGCATAACTTTAAAACTTTAAGCATATAGAGAGGAAACTTGATATTATTGCAATACGTAGAAGCATATGATACTCTCTCATAATAATTTTCAGTAGCATCATGAATGAATTCAACCATATAACCAGCACATAAAGCATTCTTTTCATGATCTACAAGCATAGAAAATTTACTACTCTCCACATGAGCAAAATTCTTCTCATTCGGAATAGTGGGAGCAAACTCAACAAAATAACTATCATGTGAAGCATAATCCAACTGAAAATTAAAATCATGATGACAAGTTTTAATATAATCATCACTACTTTTTATAGCATAAGTGTCATCACAATAATCATCATAAGTAGCAATTTTTTTCTCATCATAGTCAATTGAAACCTCTTCCAAGATAGTGGAATCATTACTAAATAAAGTCATGACCTCTCCAAATCCACTTTCATAATTATCGCAATAAGATTCAACACCCTCCAAAATAGTGGGATCATTACTTCCTAAAGTTGACACTCTTCCAAACCCACTTTCATCAATATAATCATCATAAAAAGGAGGCGTGCTATCATCATAATAAATTTGCTCATCAAAACTTGGGGGACTAAAAATATCATCTTCATCAAACATAGCATCCCCAAGCTTGTGGCTTTGCATATCATTAGCATCATGGATATTAGAGAAATTCATACTAACAACATTGCAATCATGCTCATCATTCAAATATTTAGTGCCAAACATTCTATAGACTTCTTCTTCTAGCACTTGAGCACAATTATCGGAATCCTTATTCTCACGAAAGATTTTAAAAAGATGAAGCATATGAGGCATCCTCAATTCCATTTTTTTGTAGCTTTTTTTATAAACTAAACTAGTGATAAAACAAGAAACAAAAGATTCGATTGCAAGATCTAAACATATACCTTCAAGCACTCACCTCCCCGGCAATGGCGCCAGAAAAGAGCTTGATGTCTACTACACAACCTTCTTCTTGTAGACGTTGTTGGGCCTCCAAGTGCAGAGGTTTGTAGGACAGTAGCAAATTTCCCTCAAGTGGATGACCTTAGGTTTATCAATCCGTGGGAGGCGTAGGATGAAGATGGTCTCTCTCAAGCAACCCTGCAACCAAATAACAAAGAGTCTCTTGTGTCCCCAACACACCCAATACGATGGTAAATTGTATAGGTGCACTAGTTCAGCGAAGAGATGGTGATACAAGTGCAATATGGATGGTAGATATAGGTTTTTGTAATCTGAAAATATAAAAACAGCAAGGTAACTAGTGATAAAAGTGAGCACAAACGGTATTGCAATGCTAGGAAACAAGGCCTAGCGTTCATACTTTCACTAGTGCAAGCTCTCTCAACAATAATAACATAATTGGATCATATAATTATCCCTCAACATGCAACAAAGAGTCACTACAAAGTTACTAATAGCGGAGAACAAACGAAGAGATTATGGTAGGGTATGAAACCACCTCAAAGTTATCCTTTCTGATCGATCTATTCAAGAGTCCGTAGTAAATAACACGAAGCTATTCTTTCCGTTCGATCTATCCTAGAGTTCGTACTAGAATAACACCTTAAGACACAAATCAACCAAAACCCTAATGTCACCTAGATACTCCAATGCCACCTCAAGTATCTGTGGGTATGATTATACGATATGCATCACACAATCTCAGATTCATCTATTCAAACCAACACAAAGTACTTCAAAGAGTGCCCCAAAGTTTCTACCGGAGAGTCAAGACGAAAACGTGTGCCAACCCCTATGCATAAGTTCACAAGGTCACTGAACCCGCACGTTGATCACCAAAACATGCATCAAGTAGATCACGTGATATCCCATTGTCACCACAGATAAGCACATGCAAGACATACATCAAGTGTTCTCAAATCCTTAAAGACTCAATCTGATAAGATAACTTCAAAGGGAAAACTCAATCCATTACAAGAGAGTAGAGGGGGAGAAACATCATAAGATCCAACTATAATAGCAAAGCTCGCGATACATCAAAATCGTGCCGAATCAAGAACACGAGAGAGAGAGAGAGAGATCAAACACATAGCTACTGGTACATACCCTCAGCCCTGAGGGTGAACTACTCCCTCCTCATCATGGAGAGCGCCAGGATGATGAAGATGGCCACCGGTGAGGGATCCCCCCTCCGGTAGGGTGCCGGAACAGGGTTCCGATTGGTTTTTGGTGGCTACAGAGGCTTGCGGCGATGGAACTCCCGATCTAGGTTATGTTCTGGAAGTTTGGGTATATATAAGAGGTTTTGGCGTCGGGAACAAGTCAGGAGGGTCTCCTGTTGGGGAACGTAGTAATTTCAAAAAAATTCCTACGCACACGCAAGATCATGGTGATGCATAGCAACGAGGGGGGAGAGTGTTGTCCACGTACCCTCGTAGACCGAAAGCGGAAGCGTTAGCACAACGCGGTTGATGTAGTCGTACGTCTTCATGATCCGACCGATCAAGTACCGAACGCACGGCACCTCCGAGTTCAGCACGTGTTCAGCCCGATGACGTCCCTCGAACTCCAATCCAGCCGAGTGTTGAGGGAGAGTTTCGTCAGCACGACGGCGTGGTGACGATGATGATGTTCTACCGACACAGGGCTTTGCCTAAGCACCGCAACAGTATTATCGAGGTGGACTATGGTGGAGGGGGGCACCGCACACGGCTAAAAGATCAAACGAGCAATTGTTGTGTCTCTAGGGTGCCCTCGTATATACAGGAGCAAGGTGGGAGGTGCAGCCGGCCAGGAGGGGCGCGCCAGGTGGAGTCCTACTCCCACCCTCCCTTTTCCTAGTTGGATTAGGAGTGGAGGGGAAAGAGGTGGAGGAGAGGAAGGAAAGGGGGGGCCGCCCCCCTCTCCTTGTCCTATTCGAACTAGGGGGGAGGGGCGCGCGGCCCTGCCCTGGCCGCCTCTCCTCTTCTCCACTAAGGCCCACTATGGCCCATTAACCCCCGGGGGGTTCCGGTAACCCCTCCGGTACTCCGGTAAAATCCCGATTTCACCCGGAACACTTCCGATATCCAAATATAGGCTTCCAATATATCAATCCTCATGTCTCGACCATTTCGAGACTCCTCGTCATGTCCGTGATCACATCCGGGACTTCGAACAACCTTCGGTACATCAAAACATATAAACTCATAATATAACTGTCATCGCAACGTTAATCGTGCGGACCCTACGGGTTCGAGAAGTAGACATAACCGAGACACGTCTCCGGTCAATAACCAATAGCGGAACCTGGATGCTCATATTGGCTCCCACATATTCTACGAAGATCTTTATCGGTCAAACTGTATAACAACATACGTTGTTCCCTTTGTCATCGGTATGTTACTTGCCCGAGATTCGATCGTCGGTATCTCAATACCTAGTTCAATCTCGTTACCGGCAAGTCTCTTTAATCGTTCTGTAATACATCATCCCGCAACTAACTCATTAGTTGCAATGCTTGCAAGGCTTATAGTGATGTGCATTACCGAGTGGGCCCAGAGATACCTCTCCGATAATCGGAGTGACAAATCCTAATCTCGAAATACGCCAACCCAACAAGTACCTTCGGAGACACCTGTAGAGCACCTTGATAATCACCCAGTTACATTGTGACGTTTGGTAGCACACAAAGTGTTCCTCTGGTAAATGGTAGTTGCATAATCTCATAGTCATAGGAACATGTATAAGTCATGAAGAAAGCAATAGCAGAATATTAAACGATCGTGTGCTAAGCTAACGGAATGGGTCAAGTCAATCACATCATTCTCCTAATGATGTGATCCCGTTAATCAAATGACAACTCATGTCTATGGCTAGGAAACATAACCATCTTTGGTCAATGAGCTAGTCAAGTAGAGGCATACTAGTGACACTCTGTTTGTCTATGTATTCACACATGTATCATGTTTCCGGTTAATACAATTCTAGCATGAATAATAAACATTTATCATGATATAAGGAAATAAATAATAACTTTATTATTGCCTCTAGGTCATATTCCCTTCAGTCTCCCACTTGCACTAGAGTCAATAATCTAGTTCACATCGCCATGTGATTTAACATCAATAGTTCACACCTTTATGTGGTTAACACCCATAGTTCACATCGATATGTGACCAACACCCAAAGGGTTTACTAGAGTCAGTAATCTAGTTCACATCGCTATGTGATTAACACCCAAAGAGTACTAAGGTGTGATCATGTTTTGCTTGTGAGATAATTTTAGTCAACGGGTCTGTCACATTCAGATCCGTAAGTATTTTGCAAATTCTATGTCTACAATGCTCTGCATGGAGCTACTCTAGATAATGGCTCCCACTTTCAATATGTATCCAGATTGAGACTTAGAGTCATCTGGATCAGTGTCAAAAACTTGCATCGATGTAACCCTTTACGAGGAACCTTTTTTCACCTCCATAATCGAGAAACATATCCTTATTCCACTAAGGATAATTTGGACCGCTGTCCAGTGATCTACTCCTAGATCATTATTGTACTCCCTTGCCAAACTTAGTGGTAGGGTATAAAATAGATCTGGTACACAGCATGGCATACTTTGTAGAACCTATGGCATAGGGAATGACTTTCATTCTCTTTCTATCTTCTGCCGTGGTCGGGCTTTGAGTCTTACTCGATTTCACACCTTGTAACACAGGCAAGAACTCTTTCTTTGACTGTTCCATTTTGAACTACTTCAAAATCTTGTTAAGGTATGTACTCATTGTAAAAACTTATCAAGCGTCTTGATCTATCTCTATAGATCTTGATGCTCAATATGTAAGCAGCTTCACCGAGGTATTTCTTTGAAAAACTCCTTTCAAACACTCCTTTATGCTTTGTAGAATAATTCTACATTATTTCCGATCAACAATATGTCATTCCAATATACTTATCAGAAATGCTGTAGTGCTCCCACTCACTTTCTTGTAAATACAGGCTTCACCGTAAGTCTGTATAAAACTATATCCTTTGATCAACTTATCAAAGCGTATATTCCAACTCCGAGATGCTTGCACCAGTCCATAGATGGATCGCTGGAGCTTGCATATTTTGTTAGCACCTTTAGGATTGACAAAACCTTCTGGTTGCATCATATATAACTCTTCTTTAATAAAACCATTAAGGAATGCAGTTTTGTTTATCCATTTGCCAGATTTCATAAAATGCGGAAATTGCTAACATGATTCGGACAGACTTAAGCATAGATACGAGTGAGAAACTCTCATCGTAGTCAACACCTTGAACTTGTCGAAAACCTTTTTGCGACAATTCTAGCTTTGTAGATAGTAACACTACTATCAGCGTCCGTCTTCCTCTTGAAGATCCATTTATTTTCTATGGCTCGCCGATCATTGGGCAAGTCAATCAAAGTCCATACTTTGTTCTCATACATGGATCTCATCTCAGATTTCATGGCCTCAAGCCATTTCGCGGAATCTGGGCTCATCATCGCTTCCTCATAGTTCGTAGGTTCGTCATGGTCAAGTAACATGACCTCCAAAACAGGATTACCGTACCACTCTGGTGTGGATCTCACTCTGGTTTACCTACGAGGTTCGGTAGTAACTTGATCTGAAGTTACATGATCATCATCATTAGCTTCCTCACTAATTGGTGTAGGAGTCACAGGAACAAATTTCTGTGATGAACTACTTTCCAATAAAGGAGCAGGTACAGTTACCTGATCAAGTTCTACTTTCCTCCCACTCACTTCTTTCGCGAGAAACTCCTTCTCTAGAAAGGATCCATTATAAGCTACGAATATATTGCCTTTGGATCTGTGATAGAAGGTGTACCCAACTGTCTCCTTTGGGTATCCTATGAAGACACATTTCTCTGATTTGGGTTTGAGCTTATCAGGATGAAACTTTTTCACATAAGCATCGCAACCCCAAATTTTAAGAAACGACAACTTTTGGTTTCTTGCCAAACCAAAGTTCATAAGGTGTCGTCTCAACGGATTTAGATGGTGCCCTATTTAACGTGAATGCAGCTATCTCTAATGCATAATCCCAAAACGATAGTGGTAAATCGGTAAGAGACATCATAGATTGCACCATATCTAATAAAGTACGGTTACGATGTTCGGACACACCATTACGTTGTGGTGTTCCAGGTGGCGTGAGTTGCGAAACTATTCCGCATTGTTTCAAATGAGGACCAAACTCGTAACTCAAATATTCTCCTCCACGATCAGATCGTAGAAACTTTATTTTCTTGTTATGATGATTTTCCACTTCACTCTGAAATTATATGAACTTTTCAAATGTTTCAGACTTATGTTTCATCAAGTAGATATACCCATATCTGCTCAAATCATCTGTGAAGGTCAGAAAATAACGATACCTGTCGCGAGCCTCAATATTCATCGGACCACATACATCAGTATGTATGATTTCCAACAAATCTGTTGCTCGCTCCATAGTTCCAGAGAACGGAGTCTTAGTCATCTTGCCCATAAGGCATGGTTCGCAAGCATCAAGTGATTCATAATCAAGTGATTCCAAAAGCCCATCAGCATGGAGTTTCTTCATGCGCTTTACACCAATATGACCTAAACAGCAGTGCCACAAATAAGTTGCACTATCATTATTAACATTGCATCTTTTGGCTTCAATATTATGAATATGTGTATCACTACGATCGAGATCCAACGAACCATTTTCATTGGGTGTGTAACCATATATGGTTTTATTCATGTAAACAGAACAACAATTATTCTCTACTTAAATGAATAACCGTATTGCAATAAACATGATCAAATCATATTCATGCTCAACGCAAACACCAAATAACACTTATTTAGGTTCAACACTAATCCCGAAAGTATAGGGAGTGTGCGATGATGATCATATCAATCTTGGAACCACTTCCAATACACATCGTCACTTCATCCTTAACTAGTTTATGTTCATTATGCAACTCCTGTTTCGAGTTACTACTCATTAGCAACTGAACCAGTATCAAATACCGAGGGGTTGCTACGAACACTAGTAAAATACACATCAATAATCTGTATATCAAATATACCTTTGTTCACTTTGCCATCCTTCTTATCCACCAAATACTTGGGGCAGTTCCGCTTCCAGTGACCAGTCCCTTTGCAGTAGAAGCACTTAGTCTCAGGCTTAGGTCCAGATTTGGGCTTCTTCACTTGAGCGGCAACTTGCTTTCCGTTCTTCTTGAAGTTCCCCTTCTATCCCTTTGCCCTTTTCTTGAAACTAGTTGTCTTGTTAACCATCAACACTTGATGCTCTTTCTTGATTTCTACCTTCGTCGATTTCAGCATCGCGAAGAGCTCGGGAATTACTTTCGTCATCCCTTGCATACTATAGTTCATCACGAAGTTCTACTAACTTGGTGATGGTGACTAGAGAATTCTGTCAATCACTATTTTATCTGGAATATTAACTCCCACTTGATTCAAGCGATTGTAGTACCCAGACAATCTGAGCACATGCTCACTGCTTGAGCTATTCTCCTCCATCTTTTAGCTATAGAACTTCTTGGAGACTTCATATCTCTCAAATCGGGTATTTGCTTGAAATATTAACTTCGACTCCTGGAACATCTCATATGGTCCATGACGTTCAAAACGTCTTTGAAGTCTCGATTCTAAGCCGTTAAGCATGGTGCACTAAACTATCAAGTAGTCATCATATTGAGCTAGCCAAACGTTCATAACGTCTGAATCTTCTCCTGCAATAGGTCTGTCACCTAGCAGTGCATCAAGGACATAATTCTTCTTTGCAGCAATGAGGATAATCCTCAGATCACGGATCCAATCCGCATCATTGCTACTAACATCTTTCAGCATAATTTTTCTCTAGGAACATATCAAAATAAACATAGGGAAGCAACAACGCGAGCTATTGATCTACATAGATATGCTAATACTACCAGGACTAAGTTCATGATAAATTAAAGTTCAATTAATCATATTACTTAAGAACTCCCACTTAGATAGACATCCCTCTAATCAGTGATCACGTGATCCATATCAACTAAACCATGTCCGATCATCACGTGAGATGGAGTAGTTTCAATGGTGAACATCATTATGTTGATCATATCTACTATATGATTCACGCTCGACCTTTCGGTCTCCGTGTTCCGAGGCCATATCTGTTATATGCTAGGCTCGTCAAGTTTAACCTGAATATTCCGCGTGTGCAACTGTTTTGCACCCGTTGTATTTGAACATAGAGCCTATCACACCCGATCATCACGTGGTGTCTCAGCACGAAGAACTTTCGCAACGGTGCATACTCAGGGAGAACACTTATACCTTGATAATTTAGTGAGAGATCATCTTATAATGCTACCGTCAATGAAAGCAAGATAAGATGTATAAAAGATAAACATCACATGCAATCATAATATGTGACATGATATGGCCATCATCATCTTGTGCCTTTGATCTCCATCTCCAAAGCATCGTCATGATCTCCATCGTCACCGGCATGACACCATGATCTCCATCATCTTGATCTATATCAATGTGTCGTCACATGGTCGTCTCGCCAACTATTGCTCTTGCAACTATTGCTATCGCATAGCGATAAAGTAAAGCAATTATTTGGCGCTTGCATCTTATGCAATAAAGAGACAACCATAAAACTTTTGCCAGTAGCCGATAAATTCAACAAAACATGATCATCTCATACAACAACTTATATCTCATCACGTCTTGACCATATCACATCACAACATGCCCTGCAAAAACAAGTTAGACGTCCTCTACTTTGTTGTTGCAAGTTTTACGTGGCTGCTATGGGCTGAGCAAGAACCGTTCTTACCTACGCATCAAAACCACAATGATAGTTTGTCAAGTTGGTGCTGTTTTAACCTTCTCAAGGACCGGGCGTAGCCACACTCGGTTCAACTAAAGTTGGAGAAACTGACACCCGCCAGCCACCTGTGTGCAAAGCACGTCGGTAGAACCAGTCTCGCGTAAGCGTACGCGTAATGTCGGTCCGGGCCGCTTCATCCAACAATACCGCCGAACCAAAGTATGACATGCTGGTAAGCAGTATGACTTGTATCGCCCACAACTCACTTGTGTTCTACTCGTGCATATGACATCAACGCATAAAACCTGACTCGGATGCCACTGTTGGGGAACGTAGTAATTTCAAAAAAATTCCTACGCACACGCAAGATCATGGTGATGCATAGCAACGAGAGGGGAGAGTGTTGTCCACGTACCCTCGTAGACCGAAAGCGGAAGCGTTAGCACAACGCGGTTGATGTAGTCGTACGTCTTCACGATCCGACCGATCAAGTACTGAACGCACGACACCTCCGAGTTCAGCACACGTTCAGCCCGATGACGTCCCTCGAACTCCAATCCAGCCGAGTGTTGAGGGAGAGTTTCGTCAGCACGACGGCGTGGTGACGATGATGATGTTCTACCGATGCGGGGCTTCTCCTAAGCACCGCTACAGTATTATCGAGGTGGACTATGGTGGAGGGGGGCACCGCACACGGCTAAAAGATCAAACGATCAATTGTTGTGTCTCTAGGGTGCCCCCTGCCCCCGTATATAAAGGAGCAAGGGGGAGGTGCAGCCGGCCAGGAGGGGCGCACCAGGAGGGAGTCCTACTCCCACCGGGAGTAGGACTCCCTCCCTTTTCCTAGTTGGATTAGGAGTGGAGGGGAAAGAGGTGGAGGAGAGGAAGGAAAGGGGGGGCGCCGCCCCCCTCTCCTTGTCCTATTCGGACTAGGGGGGAGGGGCGCGCGGCCCTGCCCTGGCCACCTCTCCTCTTCTCCACTAAGGCCCACTATGGCCCATTAACCCCCGGGGGGTTCCGGTAACCCCTCCGGTACTCCGGTAAAATCCCGATTTCACCCGGAACACTTCCAATATCCAAATATAGGCTTCCAATATATCAATCTTCATGTCTCGACCATTTTGAGACTCCTCGTCATGTCCGTGATCACACCCGGGACTCCGAACAACCTTCGGTACATCAAAACATATAAACTCATAATATAACTGTCATCGAAACTTTAAGCGTGCGGACCCTACGGGTTCGAGAACTATGTAGACATGACCGAGACACGTCTCCGGTCAATAACCAATAGCGGAACCTGGATGCTCATATTGGCTCCCACATATTCTACGAAGATCTTTATCGGTCAAACTGTATAACAACATACGTTGTTCCCTTTGTCATCGGTATGTTACTTGCCCGAGATTCGATCGTCGGTATCTCAATACCTAGTTCAATCTCGTTACCGGCAAGTCTCTTTACTCGTTCTGTAATACATCATCCCGCAACTAACTCATTAATTGCAATGCTTGCAAGGCTTATAGTGATGTGCATTACCGAGTGGGCCCAGAGATACCTCTCCGACAATCGGAGTGACAAATCCTAATCTCAAAATACGCCAACCCAACAAGTACCTTCGGAGACACCTGTAGAGCACCTTTATAATCACCCAGTTACGTTGTGATGTTTGGTAGCACACAAAGTGTTCCTCCGATAAATGGGAGTTGCATAATCTCATAGTCATTGGAACATGTATAACTCATGAAGAAAACAATAGCAGAATATTAAACGATCGTGTGCTAAGCTAACGGAATGGGTCAAGTCAATCACATCATTCTCCTAATGATGTGATCCCGTTAATCAAATGACAACTCATGTCTATGGCTAGGAAACATAACCATCTTTGATCAACGAGCTAGTCAAGTAGAGGCATACTAGTGACACTCTGTTTGTCTATGCATTCACACATGTATCATGTTTCCGGTTAATACAATTCTAGCATGAATAATAAACATTTATCATGATATAAGGAAATAAATAATAACTTTATTATTGCCTCTAGGGCATATTTCCTTCATCTCCGAGGCGGCCACGAGGTAGGGGGGCGCGCCCCCCACCCTCGTGGGTGCCTCGGGACTCTTCTGGCCCATCTCCGATGCTCCGTGGGCTTCTTCTGGTCCAAAAATAATCTCCGTCAAATTTCAGGTCAATTGGACTCCGTTTGGTTTTCCTTTTCTGCAATACTCAAAAACAAGGAAAAAAACAGAAAATGGCACTGGGCTCTAGTTAATAGGTTAGTCCCAAAAATCATATAAAATAGCATATAAATGCATATAAAACAGCCTATATGGATAATATAATAGCATGGAACAATCAAAAATTATAGATACGTTGGAGATGTATCAACCCGCCGGGTGTCAGGGCTCGCCGGGTTCTCCGGGCGAGGGCACCGTGCGCCAGGGGGCACTGTTTGTCGTCTTGTCGATCGTCACAGAGTGGCCGGGTCGAGTCCGCTACAGTAGCGCACCGTCAGGTTGCCGGTTGCTGGTGTCAGCAGTGACGACGGGTGCACTGTAGCCACGTCGGCCCTGGTCAGCACCGTAGGTGGGGCACTGTTGCCACGCCTCGGCTGACCAGAGGAGTTGGTGGAGCACTGTTGCCTCGCTCATCCCTGAATGGAGACTCGTCCCATCGTACGGCCGGGATGGGATGGGAGCTGACCCGTGGCCGGGTTGAGGAACATGCCAAGGGAGGGCTGGCTTGTTGGACAAGTCTTGGTCATGCCGGGTTCGGCCGTCTTGCGCCAGTCGTTGGGGTTGGGTTGAGGAGTTTAGCCGGGTCAAGGGACCTGGCCGGGTTGAGCAACCTGGCCAAGTGTGAGCCGGATTGAGGGGCGTTGCTGGCCCCGATGTTTTTGAAATGGATCCGGGTTTCGTTGCCTGCCTGGGGTTCATCCCCCCGACAGATTAGCATTAGAAATAACCGAGAAGTAGCTAAGATCCGGTGAAAACCAAATACGAATCACCGATGGCCATCGTCGTTGATAAAAATTATGCCGGACCAACATGGAAGTTGCCACGGCAGCAACTACTAGCCCCATTTTGTCAGATTTTTTACCGGTCAAACCCAGGAACTGATTACTGTTGACAGATTATCGTCACCAAAAACGATCTTACTGTTGGGAAACGTTGCATGGAAAAACAAAAAAAAGTCTACGCACACGCAATGATCTATCCATGGAGATGCATAGCAACGAGGGGGAGAGTGTGTCTACGTACCCTCGTAGACCGTAAGCAGAAGCGTTTGACAACGCGATTGATGTAGTCAAACTTCTTCTAGCTCCGACCGATCAAGTACCGAACGTACGACACCTCCGAGTTCTGCACACTTTCAGCTCAGTGACGTCCCTCGTCTTCTTGATCCACCAAGATGCCAAGGTAGTACATGAGTTCCGTCCGCACGATGGCATGGTGACGATGATGGTGAAGTGATCCTCGCAGGGCTTTGCCTAAGCACCGCGAGAATATGACTGGAGGTGTAAACTATGGAGGGAGGCGCCGCACACGGCTAGGCAATTATCTGGTGTGTGCTAGGGGTGCCCCCCATATATATATAGGTGGGAGGGAGAGGGGAGGCGGGCAGGGTGCGCCCCAAGTAGGATCCGAATCCTACTTGGGGTTTCCCTAAGTGGCGCCCCCCGCCCTTCCTTATTTCACCGGAGAAGAAAGGGAAGGGGGAAGAGAGAAAGGAAAGGGGGGCGAACCCCCTTTTTCCTTCTCCCAATTCGGCCTCCTGCCATAGGGGGCGTGCCACCCCTTGTGGGCTGGTGTTCTCCCCTCTCATGGCCCATATGGCCCATATATTCCTCCCCGGGGGTTCAGGTAACCCCTTCGGTACTCCGATAAATACCCGATACACTCCGGAACACTTCTGGTGTCCGAATAATATCGTCCTATATATCAATCTTTACCTCTCGACCATTCGAGACTCCTCGTCATGTCCGTGATCACATCCGGGACTCTGGACAACATTCGGTCACCAAATCATATAACTCATATAACACTATATCGTCAACAAACGTTAAGCGTGCGGATCCTACGGGTTCGAGAACTATGTAGACATGACCGAGACATCTCTCCAGTCAATAACCAATAGCAGAACCTAGATGCTCATGTTGGCTCCTACATATTCTACGAAGATCTTTATCGGTCGAATCGTTATGACAACATATGCAATTCCCTTTGTCTATCGGTATGTTACTTGCCCGAGATTCGATCGTCGGTATCTTCATACCTAGTTCAATCTCGTTACTGGCAAGTCTATTTACTCCTTCCATAATACATCATCCGGTAACTAACTCATTAGTCACTTTGCTAGCGAGGCTTCTTATGATGTGTATTACTGAGGGGGCCCAGAGATACCTCTCCGAAACTCGGAGTGACAAATCCTAATCTCGATCTATGCCAACTCAACAAACACCTTCGGAGATACCTGCAGAGCATCTTTACAATCACCCAGTTACGTTGTGATGTTTGATAGCACACAAGGCATTCCTCCGGTATCCGGGAGTTGCATAATCTCATAGTCGAAGGAATATGTATTTGACATGAAGAAAGCAATAGCAATAAAACTGAACGATCATAATGTTAAGCTAACGGATGAGTCTTGTACATCACATCATTCTCCTAATGATGTGATCCCGTTATCAAATGACAACTCATGTCCATGGTCAGGAAACCTCAACCATCTTTGATCAACGAGCTAGTCAAGTAGAGGCTCACTAGGGACATAGTGTCTGTCTATGTATTCACACATGTATTTAGGTTTCGGATCAATACAATTCTAGCTTGAATAATAAACATTTGTCATGAATAAGGAAATATAAAATAACAACTTTATTATTGCCTCTAGGGCATATTTCCTTCACTTACGTGACAGAAGGGCCTAGCATAGGTGACATTTTTTGCCGTCATTGAGAATGGCCTTTGGTGGGAGAGTTGGGTTTGTCACCAAAGACGCGATCTTGCATCACTACTACAAGAAGGTCCTAAAGCGACACATGTATAGGAGACCAATAGAAGGTCTCCCCAAGTTGGATTCCGCCGGCCGAGCTAATCAAAGGAGCAAAGCTCCGAGCAGAGTTCCCGATCGCGCCCTACCACCTCGAAGGGGGAGTGCGACTTGGAATCTGTCGAGCCCTCAGATGGCCTGTTAGTGAGAATCGTCGATACCCCAGAGGTACCGAGGGGACTCAGATTGTCAATTGGTGAAGCCACGGTGGGAAGGCGATCACACAGCGAGCTATCAATGAAAGCACCAACGTCAGTGTCAAAACCGACAGACCTCGGGTAGTGGGGCCCGAGCTGTGAGATCAGATCGATGGGTTGCAAGAGATAAAGTACACGATGCTTTTACCCAGGTTCGGTCCCTCTTGAGGGAGGTAAAACCCTACATCCTACTCTTGCTTATATTATGGATATATCAAAGTACAGAGTTGATCTACCTCGAGATCATACGTTGTGGTCTAAACCCTAGGGGTAATGGTGATGACGATGAATGAATGAATGAATGTCTCTACGGACTAAACCCTTGGCTTATATAGGCACCAGGGGTATCTAGGGTTACACATGGTCAGTTGCCATCTAGGGGTTACATGCCGAATCTAACAGATATACTTGAAGTGCACGCCAAGTCTTCGGTCGAAGCAGGTTAGACACCTCCGGAGTCCCTCCTCCTTTATGGGCTGGCAGTCCGATCCATGGACTAGACCGACTGGGCCGGGACCCCCTAGCCCAGGACATCGTCATCGTGGTTTCTGTCAAGTGAAAGAGATCATCTCCACTCACCACGAGATATCATGCGCCATGGACGCAATGACGAAGATGGCGGAGGAGAGGCGAGAGGAGATGAAGGTCATGGAGGCGATGAAAAAGGAGTTGGAGGAACTCCGCGCCCTGCAATAACCATGAAGTAGAGAGCAGCGACCGGATCGATGTCTGCGTCTTCCTTGTTCGTTTGCCCCTGTGTCTTTCGGGCGTTGCCGCATGTGGCATTTTAAATTATCTTCCTTTATATGTAAGACAATTATTATCCGTTGCCATCGTCATCATATATATCAGTCTTGATAAGTCTCAGTCGATTGAGACTTAACAAAGTCTCAGTCGATGCTATATCCATGAGATCTTATATCAAGATTCGTCCAAAAAATTCTTTTCAGATTTTCTTTTCTCTCTCTTACATGTTATGTCACTTGACTGAGACTTAGTTAAATCTTAGTCGACTGAGACCTAGCCACACTATTAAGCGCCTATAAAACAGGGGCTCGGGCGCCATTAGTGGAGAAGTGGGAGCGAGGCGGGCGGCAGATGAAGCTCAAAGGGCTCGCCTCCCGGTGAGCCTGCGCAGCGGTCTGCTCGCACGCCTCCCGTCTACTCAAATAGCTACCGCGGACGGTGCCTCCTAGCCAATAAAAAGGGGGCGCGTGGAAGATGGCTTATGTTCTGTTCGCGACGCTCTCCTCAATGATCTGCTGATTCTAGTGTTGATCCCTTTATAAATGTTGAGGGTTGGACCTGATGGTGTCGTCAGTGCCTGGTACGAGCACCGGTACGAGTGTGTGCACACGAACCAGTTGCGGTCTTACGCTCTGGTGGTGCTAATGCGCCTCCCATTTCCTTCCTTCTTTCTCCATTTTCCTTGTTTCCTTCTAAGTGATGATTTATCTCCATGTTAGACTTTTTCCCGTGGAAACAAATTAAACAAAGGATTTTTGTGATCTCTCGCATTCATTAGTCATTAGTGACAATATTGGAGTGATTTTCTTGTGATTTCCAAGATTATCCGGTTTAAACAACGACGTGATGAGCGTAAAAATATCATTCATCAAACACAGCGTCCATCCTACTAGACCAAGACGTGTTCAATCAAAACGAACATTACTCGTGGCGCCATAAAGACGACTCTAATGACGACGTGGTAATTCCATCAGCAGTTGTCACCATTACGGTCGTTATTACATAATGGCTCTTATAAGCCCTTGTAACTCCACCTTCTAATCGTAGTATATAAGGTGAGAAGGGCGCGAAGAATAGAGAGGTTGACTCAAGTCTATGGTCAAGACAAATCATTTGTATTCACTCGGCTCACACAAGAGAGAAAACATCCAAGCAGGAGTAGGGTATTGCCACTAGAACAGGGGGCTCGAAACTAGGTAAAACCTCCGGTATGTGAAATCTCGTATCTAGATCCTTCACATGTGTCTTGCCTCTACAAAATCCCCAGAATCATGAGTATTGCCTCGAAATCCCCGCGGCACCTTAAGAAAGCTCTAACTTCTATGCTTATAGTTCAACCTCTCAACTGAAATTTGCCTTCTAAAGTTATATGCGATGCTAATGATTATGTTGTAGGAGTAGTTCTTAGTTAAAAGGGTTGATAAGAAATTGAATATTATACACCATGCAAGTAAAAGCTGACAGCCACGAAAATCAATCCCCTTAGATCGACTATCAGGGATAAAATCCTAGAGGGCATGGTGATTTTAAGGATTATCGGCACGATACAGAGTCCCCGTAAGACCAGCGTGTTACGAAATTGAACTGGTCATAATAATAAAGTTCAGAAAAGAAAATGAACCGGTCATATTAGAAAAAGTTACCACCACATTATATTCCATCCATTTGAATGCATCATCTACTCCTATCTAACAACGTGTCGCCGCACCACCAATCCAAAACGTCCCTATTGCTCATCACCAGTCCGGTTAAATAATATTTTCTCATCAGATACTCATCCACCCTCCAAATCATTCGTTTCATACTATTTAATTTTTTGACGCGGCGGTTCCTTGTTTCTCAACTTTACTTGCACCTGTGACGAAAGGGAGATGGGAACAAGAAAGCTGTCCGTCCAAGCCAGCCAAAGCCAGGCCAAGCCAAGGCGACAACGTTGATGCAAATGCAAGCGCAAGCTGTGTGCGCGGCCGCAATAATACCACCACAGCACACCACACGGAACCGAAATTTCAGGTGCACGCCCTACTCCCCCCTCCCCTCCCCAATCCATCCCCAAACCAGCGCTGAAAATCGCATCGCGCCGCGCCGCCACCAGACGCCGGGTTTGGCGGGTTGGGTCGCTCCCGTGGCCGCCGTTGCTGTCGCCGCGTGTCCGCCCTGGCGGTGGCGGTTGCATGTATGCGGGAGGGGCGAGCCAATGGCGGGGTCGACGGAGAGAGAGGCGGCGCTGACGCCGCCGCCGGTCCCGTGGGCGCGCCTCGGCGGCAGAGGCCGGCCCGGCCCCACCCGTCCTCATCCGGCTCGGCCGCGTCGTCTTCGTCGGGTGGAGGAGAGGCGGGGGCAGGGGGAGCCAAGAAGCAGGGGAGGCGCAAGAGCAAGCGGCGGGAGCAGGTCGTGAGGGCGATCCGGGGCCGGCTGCCTCCCCCGCCCGCCTGCTGGGGCAACGTCTCGGTGGTCCGGGAGAGGAGGGGCCGGAGGGAGAGGCCTGGCGTCGACGCCGTCCGCGGGGTCGAGGAGGGGGAGGGGCGCTCTGGCGCGGGAACCGCCGCGCTGCCGGCGTGGTGCTGCCTCTGCCCCGAAGGGGACTGCTCGCTGGAGCCCAACCCGAGCGCCAACGGCAAGGAGGACCCCGGCCTCCGCGCCCTCATCGAGCGCAACGACTTCTACTCCGACGACTGCAACCCGCACGCCGCCGCCGCCGCCGAAGACGACGACGACGACGACGGCGCGGCAAGCCCCGCCGCCGATTTTGATTAGATGCCCGTCTGTCGATCCGCCGTTCGTCACTGCACATTGCTGTACAAAAAGTTTTACATCCGGAAAAAGAAGAAGGTATACACAGGTTTATTTTTCGTCGCGTTGCGTGGCGTCCGGTCGAGTTCATCTTCCCCGTGCCTTTTCCACCGCGTGAGAGCCATGGGACGCGTTGGTGCCAAAAGGAAACGACGGGCGATGGATTTTCCCTTGCCTTTTGCATCTTTTGTCTCGTCGCATGCCAATCAGTGCATTGGATTGACTACTACTACTCCGTGATCGCCTTTGCATTGTGGCACGGGCGAACTTTTTCACATTGCCTTCTCGCTGTGCTGTGAGATGAAGCTGCGCAATCCGAAGTGTGCCTTTCGTATTTGGCCGCTGACTTGGCCAGCGGGTGACGTGTAGGTATGCACGTACTTTACTTATTGGGCTTCCCACGAAAAGGGCATCTCAAGCCGTTGGCCCCCTACGAGGCGCTAAAAATCGCCGTTTGGGGATGTACCGGCGCTAAACTGCGTGTTGAGGGCGTGATGCTCCCCAGTCGCCACCCCATGTCGCATTGTGGTTTTTTTTTAAAAACAAAATCCGGCCCCACATTCGCACAAATAAAGCGCAAATTTAACCAAACTTCGGCGAATTCATCAAATATTTTACAAAAGAAAAGAAAAAGACACTACTAGACCCGCCCTCGCCCTCGCCGTTCCTCGCCGCCCGCCGCCCTGAAGCTCTACATGCCAAGGAGCATGTAGAACTGCGTGTAGTCGCCGTCATCGTCGTCGCCGCCTCCTCCGCGGCCGCCGTCCCTGCTGCTCCCCTGCCCAGGGTCGCCGATGCGCAGTGGGTTGGACGGTCCAGTGGCGTCATCGTCCTCGTCGCTGTCGAGGATCACCACGCCGTTCTCGTCCTCGCGCGCCACGTTGGTGGGCGGCGCCCGTCGGCGTTGTGCTTCTCGGAGGGCACGATGCCGTTGGTGGCCTCGAGCTGCTCGGCGTGGCGACGATGGAAGTACGGCTCCCACAGCGTGCTGTCGGGGGTGTACCTCGGCCCTTCTCTCGCCGCCTGCGGCAGAGAGGAACGGATACGGGCGATCTCCGCAGGCCTGGGCGCCCCGGTGGGCGGCGGTGGCACGGGGACCCCGCCGGCGCTTATCCTCCACGCCCCGGGCACCCGCATGTCCGGCGACTTATATAGGCCGTGCCCGCGTGGCCGCCGTGTGTACGCGTGGCGGGCGAGGGACGTGTGTCGCCCCGCCTTCACTGCGCCGCCCGTGAGGCATCAATGGAGGCTGACCGGCGCGGCAGCGCGCGGCAGCTTTGGCATTGATTCCCCCGCGGGAATGGAGGCGACGAGGACGACGAAGCGACGAGAACAGCCGAGTCGCTGCCAAGGAGGGCCTGCCGATTTTCGCGCCAAAAACGATTCAGCCGGCGCCCCCAAGCGCCCCAGCGCGTCGGGTTCGGCCTGGGTCCGCCGGCGCCAATTTAGGCCCGATCCGGTGAAAAAAGGGCCTTGATGGGCCTTGTTGGGGGTGCGGCTGGAGATGCTCTAAGAAATGATCAGATGAAAGGTACAACTCTGAATGTTTCCATGATCAGGCAATCCCAGCGCCCAGGCCATCTATGTTTCGACCTTATTTTGTCCATCCTCCGTAAAAGTAGGCCAATTTTCTTCTTGCGTGAGCTGAGCGGGTTCTCTGTTGGCTGGCGGAGAGCGAGCCAGAAAGGACTTCTTATCGCCTCGGGACGTTCGTGCTGTTGAGAGCTCCACGGTTTGGTTGGATTCTGATGGTCCAGGCGCCACAGCAGCAAAACAAGAAACGAGGAGCCCAACGACCATGACAACAGCGAAAGAAGAAACCAGCCCCCACTTCGCTATCAGACGAGCGCGAAAATTGCCAATTGGATTGGCACCCACCCAGATCATACTACCAACTGGTGGGCAGAAAGTACATGGATTTTGTAAAACGTCTCACCATAAATGGACTGGACTGTTTCAGCTTAAGGAGAAAGGCTGCTACGGTCTCTCGGGATTCTTTCAGATTACATTTACCACAGCACACTTGGGACGCTTGCATACAAAAGCCCTTGAACCACAAGCCACCGTCGCGCGTGAAAATGGACGAAACCGGCCATTTTTCGAGACATCAACACAAAATGACCCAATCCGAAAATATTTCACAAACTGGCCCTTTTGCATGACGCCCGGAGCTAGGGCTCCATGGTAGATAGCATGACGCCCCGGGCTAGGGAGAGGGGAGTCATGCAAAAAGGATCCAGTTTGTGATTTTTTTTTCAAATTGAAGTCATTTTGTATTGAGTTTTAGAACAGTGCGTCCATTTTCACCGTCCCGCTCTGCTCTGTCATTGGAGCTCCTTCTGCGCCGCCAGATCTTGCCTTGCTGCACTCACCCGACCGTCGTCGCATGCTGACACGACAAGAACACTACGGCATCAAAGAGCACAATATCAAGGATGTAACTGAAATAAACAATCGCAAAGAAACAGCTACAACATGGTTCTATGACAATGATTGTGCGTTGTGTGAGCACAAAGTCCTGCGAGTATAAGTAACTGTCACTTTCACAAGTCACTGCCCTCTTGAGCCTTCCAGGACCAGCGGATCTTTGTGATATATACAAGAACTGAATGCAAAAGAATAACGTAGCATCTGATTCTGATCCTTTCGAGCACGCTGGTAGCTTAATTTCTACTACCTTATATATTTTTTGAATCATCCGAATTATACCTTGTTCTGGATATATCTTTGCTCTTTGGGTGGCAACATTACGCGTTCTGATTTATCAAATGTTGGGAGGAAGATGACACACAAAAGGTAATCAATAGTCCTACTCCTACAAGTGATGACCGCAATATAAACTCTTTTAAGGCTTTAAGTCACTTCTTGTGGGCGGCGTTTTTTATCACACACTCATCTACTCGTGCGGTAAACAGTAAAAGTACAAAGCACCACAAAATCATAAAAAATACTGGTATTACCATCTCGAGATCTCTTTGGCTTGCGGGGAGGTGTGTCTCTATCTTGAAAATGCTTTTCTCATGACCCCCCTATCTTCGAAGGAGATTGACGCTGTTGTCGACTCCTCGAACTCCAATTCTGCACCCGGACCTGATGGATTTTTGGTTACCTTCTTTAAAAAGTTCTTGTCTGTGCTTAAGTCTTTGGTCCATGTTGTTATTCAAGGGTTTTGTTTGGGGTCGGTCGATATATCTCGTCTCAATTACGCTATCCTCTCTCTCATTCCCAAGTCAAAGGTGTTGGTTCTATTCGCCAGTTTAGGCCCATTGTTTTGATCACTAATTTAGCCAAATTCCCGGTCAAGGCCTTTGCTACCAAGCTATGGCCGGTTGCACATCATGTCATTAGTCAGAATCAGTCTGCCTTTATCAAGGGGCGCTTTATTCTTGATCGGATCCTCAGTCTCCATGAGATTGTCCATGATCTTAGGGCAAGGAACTCTAGGGCGGTGATACTCAAACTGGACTTGAGAAGGCTTACGATTCTGTTAGTTGGGATTTTCTCCGCTCTACTCTTTTGGCTAAAGGCTTTGATGGAGCCTACATTCACCGGCTCATGCAATTTCTCTCGGGTGGACACACGACTGTGGCTGTTAATGGGGTAGTGGGCCTTTACTTCGCCAATGGTCGGGGCCTTAGACAAGGAGACCCCATCTCTCCCATTCTCTTTAATTTTGTGGCTAGTCCATTCTCTTGCATCCTCTCTAGATCCGCTAATGCGGGTCACATCTCTCATGTGGTTTCTCACCTGATCCCCTCTGGCATTTCACACCTGCAATATGCTGACGATACTATCATTATGATTTAGGCTGATGACCTTTGTATTGCCAGTCTGAAAATTATTTGCTTTCTTTTGAGGCACTTTCTAGACTCAAGATTAACTTTTCTAAGAGTGAAGTCATTGTTACTGGCATTTATGAGAGCGAGGCTACTCGCCTGACTGATATGCTCAATTGCATTTTAGGATCCTTTCCGTTTAAATATCTTGGTATACCGATCGCCCAGTTTAGGCTCTATGCTAAAGAGTCCGCGCCTGCTATTACTAAGGTGGGCAACCGGGTGATGCCTTTGCGCGGTCGCTATAATTCCTCTGCTGGCAAGGCCCACCTGATCAATGCTTGTATCTCTTCCCTCCCTATGTTTTTGATGGGTTTTTACCGCCTTTCGAAAGGCACCCACGCTGGGTTTGACAAACATTGCAACAATTTTTTTTAACTCTGCTCACAACAAGCGTTAATACAGACTCTTAAGTGGAAACTCATATGTAAGACCAATAACCTTGGGGGGTTGGGCATTTTGTATACTTCCGTGATGAACAATTGCCTTATTATCAAATGGTGGTGGAGGATTCTTAATTCGGGGCCTAGGACTTTGTGGTTTGATCTTTTGAAAGCTAAATATTACTTAACAGTAGCCCTCTGTTTGCACCTAGTATGGGTGGTTTCCAGTTTCGTGATATGGTGAAGGTGAAAGATGTTTTTCATAATCACGTCGAGTTTGTGGTAGGTAATGGCTCTTCGATTCGTTTTTGGCTGGACTGGTGGTGTGGGTGATTACTTCCTTTGGTGATCAGGAAATGGAGCAGAAATGATTCTCGCATTCACTACTACAGCATGCTGCTAACGCGATGATGTCTACTACGCAACCTTCTTCTTGTAGACTTGGTTGGGCCTCCAAGCGCAGAGTTTTGTAGGACAGTAGCAAATTTCCCTCAAGTGGATGACCTAAGGTTTATCAATCCGTGGGAGGCGTAGGATGAAGATGGTCTCTCTCAAACAACCCTGCAACCAAATAACAAAGAGTCTCTTGTGTCCCCAACACACCCAATACAATGGTAAATTGTATAGGCGCACTAGTTCGGCGAAGAGATGGTGATACACGCGTAATATGGATGGTAGATATAGGTTTTTGTAATCTGAAAATATAAAAACAGCAAGGTAGCAAGCGATAAAAGTGAGCGAAAACAGTATTGTAATGCTTGGACACAAGGCCTAGGGTTTCACTAGTGCAAGTTCTCTCAACAATGATAACATAACTAGATCATATGGCAATCCCTCAACATGCAACAAAGAATCACTCCAAAGTTTCTATCGTAGAACGTAGGACGAAAACGTGCATCAACCCCTATGCATAGATTACCCCAATGTCACCTCGGGAATCCGCGAGTTGAGTGTGAAAACATACATCAAGTGAATCAATAGTACATACCATTGTCACCACAGATATCCCATCGCAAGACATACATCAAGTGTTCTCAAATCCAATACTCAATCGAACATAACGAAACCTCAAAGAGCAAGACTCAATTCATCACAACAAGAGATAGAGGGAGAGAAACACCATATGATTCAACTATAATAGCAAAGCTCGTGGCATATCAAGAACATGAGAGAGAGAGAGATCAAACACATAGCTACTGGTACATACCCTCAGCCCCGAGGGTGAACTACTCCCAACTCGTCATGGAGAGCGCCGGGATGACGAAGATGGCCACCGGTGATGGTTTCCCCCTCCGGCAGGGTGTCGGAACGGGCTCCCGAATGGTTTTTCATGGCTACAGAGGCTTGCGGCGGCGGAACTCCCGATCTAGGTTTCTTTTTGGGGGTTTCGTGATTTATAGGAATTTTTGGCGTCGGCCTCACGTCAGTTGGTTCCCGAGGGACCCACAGGCCAGGGGGTGCGCCCCTACCCTTGTGGTTGCCCCGGGACTCTTCTCGGCCAACTCCGATGCTCCGTGGGCTTCTTCTGTCCATAAAAAATCACCGTAATTTTTTGGCTCATTTGGACCCCGTTTGATATTCCTTTTGTGTAAAACTCAAAAACAAGGAAAAAAGAGAAACTGGCACTAGGCTCTAGGTTAATTAGTTAGTCCTAAAAATAATACTCCCTCCGTTCCTAGATATAGGGTGTATAGTTTTTGGCACGGAAATTAAAGAACACACATGGAGGGGAGAAATCACAAGTTTTGGGCGAGATTACACCTGACTAATTGACATGAGAAAATAGAGGAGCTTGCCTCATATAAGGAAATGAAATCAAATCCCTAAAATAATTGTCCAAACCAGTGGTGCAACGCAATACACCATATATTTCAGACTTTTTCTCAAAAATCTATACACCTTATATCAAGGAACGGAGGGAGTATAGAATAGCATATTAATGCATATAAAACATCCAAAACAGATAATATAATAGCATGGAGCAATCAAAAATTATAGATACGTTGGAGACGTATCACGTGACACTACAATCAGAGACCCTTCGACGAAACTGTGTGCAATGCATTAATCGCAAACGGTGATGTAAAAAACCGTCAAAAAAGATACAACACATTTGCGATGGCGGATACATCAAACACAGTTCATATTCTAATTCCGTGTGCGATGCGTGACATATGGTTAATCCATAAAAATTGTTTGCGATGAGACAGAACAACAGAAACGGGAAGTTATATCATTGTGTGTGCGACACACGGCATACAGTTCGCTCGGATGAACTGTTTGCTATTAAGGAATGCAACAGAAACGGTTAGCCAGATCAAGGTGTGTGCGATATACGACATACGGTTCACTCGGACGAACTGTTTTTGATTAGGAACACAACAAAAACGGTTCAGTTTTACAAGATGTGTGTGATATGCGGCATACAGTTCACATAGATGAACTGTTTGCTATGAGCCAAAAGAACACAAACAATTCATGTAAACAAGATGTGTGTGACACGCGGCAAACAGCCCACCCAGATGAACTGTTTGCGATGAGAAAATATAACACAAACGGTTACTAGAGTTAATTCATGTGCGATTCTGTGTGTAGTAAAAACTTTGAAAAATGCATACTAGTTGCTTGTGATGCCTAGGAGTATCGCACACGATGCGCGTGCGAGTACTCGTGTGCTATGATTAGTAAGTTACACATATGTTTCCTTATGTTAACACGTGTGTGGTAACACGTGACACCGCATATGGTTGTTGGGTTGTGTGCTCCACTTAGTCTTCCCGTGCTCCAGCGAAGGATTTCCGCGCTCCACAGGGGTGAATTGTAAAATCCCCAATCCCCTAGCCAGCTGCTAGCTATAAATAACCATAGCAATTGCCGCCGGCGGCGACTCGCTACTGATCCACTTGCTAGCTAGTTACCCACACATACCGGCATAACTCCAACGGCCGATGAGAAGATGGAGTTGCATGACGGGAAAAGGCGCCGGAGATCATAGTTAAGGTTAATTAGTTATACCTCCAAAGCCGGATGATTCCAGCTCTGGAGGTATAATTAATCAACATAATCTAAGATCAAATAACTAAACCTTCCCCAACGTGATCATGCGCCGGCACCAACCGCTAGCAGAGCGCGCGCGGAGGGACGCGACCCGAGCGAGCCTTAGCGCCTAAACGGCGAGCAGAGCACGCAGAGGGACGCGACCCGAGGGTGCCTAAATGGTGAGCAGAGTGCGCGCAGGGACGTCAGAGCGGAGCGCGCCGTGGCCGCCTCAATCGCAAGCAAAACGCGCAGACGAACGCGAGCAAAGCGCGCCGCGGCTGCCTCAATGACGAGCAGAGCGCGCCACGGCCACCTCAATGGCGAGCAACCACGTGGTCAACCTTCTGGCACCCCATGGGAGGCGCGATAGCGCATCCATCGGACACGATGGTGATATGTTGACCGTGTGTGATAGTGGGTAGACACGTACACGTACAACCGAGAACGCGAGCCCATGTATGCCATCCGAGGACCTTTTTGGGCTTCCGATGCATGGCATACAGTTGATCCAAAAGAACTGTTTGCGATGAGCCAGAACAATAGAAACGGGCTTCGAGTCCAGAACCATCAATAAATTGTGACCTTGTTTCTTGCCACATTGCAGATTACAACGCAATAAGTAATTGCAAATTTGTTCACACCGATCAAACCAATATGTGTTCACACTTAGCACCGGGCTATAAAAATTACCCACTCAAAATTACTTCACAGTTCCTCTCCTAATCACCCACAAAACTGGTCTTTCCTGTCAAGTCGTTCCGCCATGACCGGTAGGAGGAGTTTCGGGTGGACATATAACCAGGGAGCAAAGACCAAGGCCGCGGAAGCACTAGAGAGTTCCCGCCGCTACACGGCAGCCGCAGCAAAGATGTCCCGGCGCGCCGCGGAGCCCTCGAACGAGCTCTCACCGGCAGGTGAGGGCTCTCACAAGCGCACTCGCCGCGTCCGTGATCACGACGAGATGGCGTTGCTGAAGTCCTTGGCCAGGGACGACGACATTCTCGCTGGCCTCATTAAGCAGTAGGAGCTGGTCGACGGCTTGATGAAGCTGCTCGAGATCAGCGATGCCTTGGTTGAGAAGGCGACCGGCCTCGTCGAGCAACTCATGGGTGACAATGCAAAGCTCCTCAAGGCGCTCGCCGAGAAGGAGGAGGAGGCCGCCGGTTGCAAGATGTTGCATGAGCAGAGCAGTTCCTCGGGGATGACGCTGAAAGCAATCGTCGAGGAACTGATGGGTGACTTGAGGAAGCTCCGGATCAAGCGTGGGCAGGAGGTGGAGGAATCCGTGGGTGTTGTCAAGCAAAGTCGTGAGGAATTGAAGAAGGAGCTGGAGGATGTCGTCGCCTGGCGATCCATCAAGGAGTAGAGACAGTAGCGACCCAGATCGTTGTCTACGATTTCCTTCTTCTCTTTCCCCCGTGTCTTCCGGGCTTTGCCGCATGTGGCATTTTAAATTATCCGGAATATGTAAGATAACTATTATCCGTGCCATTGTAAATCTGTCGTCGTATTATCCGTTGCTATTTTATTTGTCGTCGTATTATCCATTGCCATTTTATTTGTCGTCGTATTATCCGTTGCCCTATGTGGCATTTTAAATTATCCGGAATACGAGTTGAAAACACGAACAAAGCAAATTCTAACGTTGAGCAGGGCCATGGGATCACAAGGAAACACACTCCGTCTAGGTGCTTTAATTAACCGGAGTTAAACAGCGGCTCGGCCGCCATTAATGGAGAAGTTATGAGCGAGGCGGGCGGCTGGTGGATGGAGGTCAAAGAGCTCGCTTCCCCGTGAGCATGGGCGGCCTTGTTGCTCGCACGTGTCCCGCCGAGCCTGCGAGGTGTACAGGATGCATGTGTCCCGTCTTGCCTACGCGGCGGCCTGCTCGCACGCGTCCCGTCGAGCCTGCACGACGGACTTCTCGCGCTCGTCCCGTCTAATCAAACAGCTACATGCACGCCACCGAGTATGGTTAAATTTTGGCACAAAATACAAAGATGACCAAAGAACGAGGACGGAGGTAGTACTATCCCATAAGAAAAGAGGGACGCGTGGCCGCACTTAAATGGTTACGAGAACACACGGTTCATATAATACAATGCGATATTAACGTGTTAGCTATTTGTTTCAAAAGGACTTTGTTGGCTATTAATGTGTGCGCCTTGTCTCAAACTGGACAATTTTTTACCACAGCATATATGTGCCATGTCATGAAACCATGCCAAGTTTCATGTTTTTTGGGTGAGTTTTCAATTTACTGGGATTCAAAAACCGAGATTCTTAATGTTTCAAGACGACGAGACGTTTGTAACTCATTCACATTCCTTCAGTGAGACCTAAACATGCACCCAATGACACATATAAGATTTTCCACCCATTTTGCTTCACTCGAGCATGTGCTTGTAGTTAAAATTTGAATTATGGTCTACATTAAATGCCTAGAAAACTCAATTAATATATAAAATGGCCAAACAAACCCTGAAAAGTTTCACATTTCAGCACGACACTCCTGTTATTCTATGTTGCGTGTAGAAAACAAAGTTCAAGGCGAGAAGAAGTAGCGATTATTGTTTCGCCCACAAAAGGGGCATGTTTCCCTACCGGAACCACGAGGGTTGCGAGAAGCTTCGGTTTGTAAGAGGCTTGTAATATATCTTGGGCCGAATTGGACATTTTTTTACCACGACATATATGTGCCATGTAGGGACACCATGCCAACTCTCATGATTTTCTGGTGAGTTTTGGATTTACGGAGATTTGAAACCGAGATTCGCAATGTTTGAGGCTGTCGCTGTCAAAACCGGCAGACCTCGGGGTAGGGGGTCCCGAGCTGTGGATCTGGGATCGATGGGGAACAAGGGACGATGAACACAGTGTTTACCCAGGTTCGGGCCCTCTCGAAGAGGTAATACCCTACGTCCTGCTTGATTATATTGGATGTATAGTATTGTTTATAGAGTAGATCTACCTCGAGACCGGCATGAGCTAAACCCTAAGGTGATGAGGTGATGAATATAGCTCTAGCCCTAAAGACTACAACCCTCGATTTATATAGACACCGATAGGGTTAGGGTTACTAGAGATAGATTACAATAAGGGAGAAAGAGATCATTCTGTCCTTAATTTGGAGGACACACCATGGCTTCATAGATCTCCCTTCAGGCTTCACCAGCCGGCCCATATTCAGTGGGCCGACACCCCGAGGACCCCCTTAGTCCATGACTCCCTCAGTAGCCCCCGAACTTGCCTCCAACACCCAGGCTTGTGTCCGGCATCTGCTCACCTAACAGTATTCGGCTTGCGAGGCGAGTTCTCTGATTCGCTTCGTTCATGTTCGGAGCCAAGGGATGTCCGGCATCTGAAACAACAGTTTTCCTTAGCAGCGAAGGCAAAAACAGAAAATTGTTCAAGTGTAAATAGTGCCTTCTCTTGACAACTTTTTCTCTTTCAACGAAGAGTCGTGTCCGGCCATAATGTTGAGCGGTTAGTGCTCCTCGAAGCACGGCTCGAGGTCGACGCCACGTCCGGCACGTCTCATCAAGGTGGAGATCGGGCCCCGCCTTTCGGGGGATATGATCAATGATTTCGATTCCCCTCCCCGCACATAACGTTGTGAGTGTATCGGGAAGTGGAGAAGCCGACGGCGTGGAAAAAGAAGATCCCGTCTTGTCAACAGCCTATAAAGGGGGAGCTACAACAGTCAGCATCCCACGCCTTCTTCCACCTTCCGCTCACGCAGATCCTCAGAGCTCCAGCGCCCCTTTTCTCTGCTTCCACATCAAATCCCACCCCGTCTCCTTCAACTATGGCCGGATCCGGCACCAACGGGAAGTGGGAGGCCTCCATCGTCATCGATGGCGACATCTTGGAGCTGAATCAAACCGGCTATTTGTCGGCCGACATCGCCCATCGGGCCCCCGAAGAGGGCCAGATCATCCCTACGCCCAAGCCGGGCGAAAGGGTCGTATTGCTCCCTCATTTCCTTAGGGGGCTTGGATTTCCTCCACACCCCTTTGTGAGGGGGTTGATGTTCTTCTACGGGCTAGATTTTCATGATCTAGCCCCCAACTCCCTTCTCCACATATCGTCCTTTATCATCTTCTGCGAGGACCTCCTTTGAGTTCAGCCACACTTCGGCCTGTGGCTAAAGGTGTTCAACATCAAGCCCAGGGTAGTTGGCAGCGATCATGCGGACTGTGGCGGGGCCATGATCAGCAAACTGACACGGGTGTAGTGGCCGCAGGGCCACCTCGTCGACACCGTTAAAATGTGGCAAAAGGAATGGTTCTATATCACCGAGCCAAGGGGAGCCGGCTGGGCGGCGGCTCCCGCATTCAGATCCGGACCCCCTACCAGGCTGGCCTCATGGATCAACAAGAGCCTGGACTGGGGGTCCGTTGAACGACTTGAAGGCGCTGCAGAAGCACGTCGTCAGCGTAATGCAGACCGGCGCGAAGCTGTTCAATGTGATTCGGATTATGCTCCATCGTCGACTCCTCCCCTGCCAGGAGAGGGGCCAACTGATGTGGGAGTATAACCCTGAGGATCCGCCCACCGTGCAACACCTCTTCGGCATGACCCACAAGAAAGTGTGGGGTATGCTATTCAAGCCGCAGAAGGATTGGCCGGCCGAGGAGGAGGACATCGGCCTCGATGCTGCGACCCCTCCGAAGAAGGTGAGCGGCATTTATCTTAACATGGGTTCTAATATTAGCACCATTCGACTTGATCCGAACTTCTTTATGTGGATTTCGCAGGGCTGGCTTGCCAAAGCCGAGAAGATCAGCGGCCCAGCGCCGCTGCCAGAAAGGGCCTCGATTCGAATAGCTAGAGGAGTTGTTGGTGAAAGTGCTAGTTATCGACTAGAGGGGGGGGGGTGAATAGGTGATTTTTATGAAAGTCTTCAAAACACGAGGTCTTTGAAGACAATCAATCACGTTGAACCTATATGATATGCAGCAGAAGATAAACTACTCTAGACAGACCATAGTCAAGTAGGCAATATAGAGAAAGCACGGAGACTAATGGTTGCTAGGTAGAACAGATCGAAATGGAAGACAGTATGAAGCCAATCAAGTAATAGTCTTCGCATAGTGAAGTCAGACAGATCAGGCAAGCAAGCAATGACTTCATGAAGACAAACTAAACTGTAAAGAAGGTAGGGATAGAACCAGTATCTTGGTGAAGACAGGGATTTGGTAGACCAGTTCCAGTTGCTGTGACAACTGTACGTGTGGTTAGGGAGGCTGAGATTGAACTCAGAAGACCGTGTCTTCACCTTATTCCCCTTGAGCTAAGGACACCCAGTCCTCGCCCAATCACTCTGGTAAGTCTTCAACCTAGACTTCCAAACCTTCACAGACTCAGTTCATGACGATCCACAATGACTCTTGGATTCTCGGAACATGACGCCTAACCGGCTGGAGGATACACAGTCCTCAAGTGTAACAAGTCTTCAGGTCACACAGATAGAAAGACTTCAGTGATGCCTAACACTCTTTGTCTCTGGGTGTTTTGGGCTTTGTCCTCACAACGATTTCTCTCTCAAAGGCTTCGGTGGTGGGTTTGCTCTCAAATGACAAAAGTCGTGCACTAAATCTGAGCAGCCACTAATTTATGGTGTAGGGGGTGGCCTATTTATAGCCAGGAGGCAACCCGACAAGATATGTCTGAAATGACCCTGGGTCACTAAGGAACGAACATGTGTCCAACGGTCGGATTTCAAACACATGCGGCATCTTGGCTTGGGCTATAAGCAAAGCTGACTCATCCAACTCTGGATAAGATTTGCTCTCGTTGTCTTCGCTCGAAGACAGGATTTTGGTTGAGCATCACATCAGTCTTCTGACTTTGTTCACTTGGACCCCACTTAACAGTTCGGTGGTTCCTATGACTCAATAAAGAAGAAAAGGAAACTACGAAAGAAACTATGTCTTCACGCTCCATAGTCTTCAAGTAAATGTCTTCACACGTCATTATCTTCAACGTGAATGTCTTCACGAACCACCATTGTCTTCAATGTCTTCATACATTTTTAGGGGTCATCTCTGGTAGGTAAACCGAATCAATGAGGGACTTCTACCTGTGTTATCCTGCAAGTCTCACAAACACATTAGTCCCTTAACCACGTTTGTCATCAATACTCCAAAACCTACTAGGGGTGGCACTAGATGCATTTACAATCTCCCCCTTTTTGGTGATTGATGACAAACTGGTTGAAGTTTTCAACGGGGATAAAATTGTGTGAAGGATAAGGTACGTGGGCATTGGCTTCATAATTTGAAAGAGGCTCCCCCTGAAGATGTGCATATGAATATTTTTCCTTTGAATGCAAATGCACATGGCAGGTTTTGCTTTGTGGAGATCATCTTCAACTCATGAAGACAATTCATCATGCATACACAAATGTAATGAAGATAATGAAATGCATAATGAGAAATGGTCGTCTGCAGAATGACTTCATGCGGAATTTATCATCGCAGTAAACAGTAGCAGCAAAATTGGCAGACGACCATCAAGTTTTAAGTGTTACAACTCAAAATCCAACAGTTCAAGAACGAGAGTTGTAAAAACTTAGCAAAAATAAGCACCCGACCCATATAGACTCGCTTGAAGACTATCAACTCATATGCTTCTCCCACTTTTGTCATGAAGGAACAAAAAGGTTTGAAGACATAGAGTTTCTATGCGTTCCCAAGCGGTGAAGATGCTGGGGTAGCAGGGTCGACATTGGAGTTGGGCGGTGCAGAGGGGCCTGATGCAGAATCTTGGTGCAGTGTAGCCATCATAGGAGAAGTGGCGTCATCCTCTTCATCAATGACTCGTGCAACAATAGTTGGAGTCGAAGATGAATACTCAGGATCTTCAATGGAAGGAGTTGGACGACAACTTGCTGACTATGGAGGCCTGGAGTCAAACTTGAAGTGTTTAGTGAAGCCATCTGCTTGAAGAACGTCTTCAGAATAGAGCATTGTGAGGCTCTTCCAGGCACGCCGACGGGCTTCATGAGAAACAAACGAGTTTTTGGTAGCAAGGTTGCGAATGCGATTGACATCAACCAGAAGACTTTGCATTTGGCGCTTCATCCAATCATGATGCCTATCCTATTTCTGATGAAGTGAAACAAGAAGCTCTCTGTCATTCAGGACACGAGTACGCTTCTTTGACCTTTGACCTACTGTGCTGGCCATTGCATCAGTGTTGGCACGATGCGGCAGCTGAAGCTGACCGGCAAGAGGTCCAGTGGGAGAAATAGGATTAGGCACATGAACCCCTTCAAGTGGTTGAGTGAAGCTATGGAAGGCAGCATTGTCGTCACGAACAGGCTCCTTGGCTGGCTCAGGATATATGGCTTCATGAGACATGTCCACTTCAGGCAGAAAGACAACATGGTTGCGCGCTGAAGCTTGATAGTTGATGGTGGAGTGAAGCTTAATCAGCCGCATGACCCATGGAGCATAGAATTTGAGCCTGAAAAGATCAATGCCAGAAGCAGCCAACTGACAAATGAAGAAGTCTTGAGTATTGTACCTGATGCCATTGATGATGTAGAAGACCAATGTCTTCATAGTGCCTTCAATATTGGCGTGAGGTGAATGCCCCTTGATTGGCCATAGAGTATTCCTCAGTATGTGATAGATAGTGTGGGGCAGATACTCGAGGTCATTGACATAGAACTCCTTAGGGTATTCAACATCAACTGGCAATGGCTTCATCATGCTGAGCATTTGACTCATGTTGGGCTCAGGCTTCTGGAAGATGCTCTACAATTCTTGCTCATAGCGCTGACAACCTGGCTCATACAGATCACCAGGAGTGGGCAGGGAAGTGAGCTCGATGATATCTTGAGCTTTGGCTTCATGATGAACATCACCCGACATCCACTCAAGGACCCATGTCTTTGAATCCCTGTTGTAGCCTGATATATGGAGAGTGGCATAGAATTGCGGCAGAAGTTCTTCATTCGGGTGCTCCTTGTCGATGACAAATGGGAGCAAGCCAACTTCACAGAAGCAGTCAAGGGCTTCTTCAAGGCATGGCAGCCCAGCAATGTCATCACAACACAGGCGCTTATGAGGAAAGATCATGTCCTGGTTGTATAGAATGCATGAATAGTAGCTCCTTTGTTGATGGCTCCAGAACCTGTCAGAAGAGATCTTTGGATTCTAGTATGGATTCTTGGCCTTGTCGAAGAATGTGTTGTGCTCTCTGAAGCTGAGCACACTAAATGAGCCTTGGGTGGTGACTGCACTTGGAAGCCTTGGCAGCCTTGGCTCCGACTTTTGTGTTTGAGGCCTTTGCTCCACATGATAGTCATACTCGGGACCTGGAGCAACTAGAGGCATCATAATAGGCCACTTGATGCTGATGAGCTCATCGACTCGATTGAAGGCCCTTGCCATTGTATGTGGAATAGGTGGAGTAGCAGCAGCATCCGAGGAGGATGGCTGAAGATCTTCTGTGGCTTCAGGGGCTTCAGGCTGAGGGGTGGCTTCAGGAGGAGCATTGACTTCACCCATGACAACATCATTGGCTTCAGTCACAGTAGCATCATCAGGTGTAGGGGCTTTAGTGGTTTCAACAACTAGCGGGTCAGGCACAATCACATCTTCATTCACAACTGGTTCAGTGGTGGGGGGAATAACTTCACGTTCTCCTTCTTCTCTTTCATCGGCTGATGCAGCCGGAATATCTTCAGCCTCTTTGGCTTCAGACTCTTGAGCAGTAACTGAAGGGATGGCTTCAGGGAACACTTGACGTGCTACGGAGCTTGTGGCTTGCACATCCTCTTCAGGAATGCTCGACATGGAGACCGTGGGCCTAGGGCCTCTGCAAAGCCTTCAAAAAGATGGCGACGCCTGTGGTGAAGGACTGGTCTTCTCCATGTCTTCTGGTGTGGCTTGCGGGGTATTAATCACGGGATTTGTGACTTGAGCTGGTGGTGTGTGAGGTATGACTTCATGCAGTGGGGAGTTGGGTGGTGCTCTTCCCAGAATTCATCTTGTGTGATTGGCGTCGTGGGACTGCCAATGCTTATCTGTTCACTGCTCGTGGGAGCAGGTGATGATACCGGCTTTTGCATGATCTGGGAGAACTAAGGAAGGACTTCATCATCAACTACATTGTCTTGATGACCAATGTCTTCAGCTGCGGTGGAGTCAGCAGCTGGAATGTCTTCAGACACATGAGCCTCTGTGGGAGCAGGCTCATGAACAACTAGTCAGTGCTCGCGGTTGGAGGTGGCAGGAAGGGCAACTAAGATGGGTTCAACAAGTAGCGGCTCATTAGGAGCTGATGAGGCATTGTGTGCTTGAGCCCTTCTTGAAGCTTTAGATGACTTCTTTAGCCTCTTTTGAGAAGGAGCAACATGAGAGGCTTCATGATGCCTTCTCTTCTTGGCTTCAGCTTCAGCCTACTTCGTTTAATTCTGCTCAGAAGCAGCTGAAGGGACCTTTGGCTTCGAGCCAGTCATGCTGGCAGGGAAGACAATGCTTGGACTTTCCTGCATTGGAGCTTCAGTTTCAACAGCCGCAGGCTTCTTCTTCTTGGCAACCAGCTTGGGGTCAATGCCTAGATGCCCAATAGCTTTCCTTTTCAGGGTTTCATTATGAGACTGAACACATTTCTCAGCATAGTGCTTGAGGCGCTTTCTTGAGCCTTTGGCTTCATCATGGCGCTTGGCAAATTCAGCTTTGAGGTCAATCATCATTTGCTTGAAATTTTGCACTTCATGTTGGAAATATGCCCTAGAGGCAATAATAAAATGGTTATTATTATATTTCCTTGTTCATGATAATTTTCTATTGTTCATGCTATAATTGTATTAACCGGAGACCGTAATACATGTGTGAATACATAGACCACAATATGTCCCTAGTAAGCCTCTAGTTGACTAGCTCGTTGATCAATAGATGGTTACGGTTTCCTGACCATGGACATTGGATGGCGTTGATAACGGGATCACATCATTAGGAGAATGATGTGATGGACAAGACCCAATCCTAAGCATAGCACAAGATCATGTAGTTCGTCTGCTAAAGCTTTTCTAATGTCAAGTATCATTTCCTTAGACCATGAGATTGTGCAACTCCCAGATACTGTAGGAATGCTTTGGGTGTGCCAAACGTCACAACGTAATTGGGTGGCTATAAAGGCACACTACGGGTATCTCCGAAAGTGTCTGTTGGGTTGGCACGAATCGATACTGGGATTTGTCACTCCGTGTGACGGAGAGGTATCTCTGGGTCCACTCGGTAGGACATCATCATAATGAGCTCAATGTGACTAAAGAGTTGATCACGTGATGATGTGTTACGGAACGAGTAAAAGTGACTTGCCGGTAACGAGATTGAACGAGGTATTGGGATATCGACGATCGAATCTCGGGCAAGTAACGTACCGATTGACAAAGGGAATTGTATACAGGATTGATTGAATCCCCGACATCGTGGTTCATCCGATGAGATCATCATGGAACATGTGGGAGCCAACATGGGTATCCAGATCCCGCTGTTGGTTATTGGCCAGAGAGCTGTCTCGGTCATGTCTGCATGATTCCCGAACCCGTAGGGTCTACACACTTAAGGTTCGATGACGCTATAGTTGTTATGGGAATTAGTGTGCAGTTACCGAATGTTGTTCGGAGTCCCGGATGAGATCCCGGACGTCACGAGGAGTTCCGGAATGGTCCGGAGGTAAAGATTTATATATGGGAAGTCCTATTTTGGCCACCGGAAAATGTTCGGGATTTTTCGGTATTGTACCGGGAAGGTTCTAGAAGGTTCCGGAGTGGGGCCCACCTGCATGGGGGGACCCACATGAACGTGGGTAGTGGGGGCAAGGCCCCACACCCCTGGTCAAGGCGCACCAAGATCCCCCCTTAGAAGGAATAAGATCATATCCCGAAGGGATAAGATCAAGATCCCTACAAAAGGGGGATAACAATCGGTGGGGAAAGGAAATGATGGGATTTCTTTCCCCCACCTTTGCCAACGCCCAATGGACTTGGAGGGCAAGAAACCAGCCCCCTCCACCCCTATATATATTGGGGAGGCGCATGGGAGCCGCACCCCTTCCGCTGGCACAGCCCTCTCCCTCCCCAACACCTCCTCCTCCTCCGTAGTGCTTGGCGAAGCCCTGTCGGAGAACTGCAAGCTCCACCACCACGCCGTCGTGCTGCCGGAGCTCTCCCTCAACTTCTCCTCTCCCCTTGCTGGATCAAGAAGGAGGAGACGTCCCCGGGCTGTACGTGTGTTGAACGCGGAGGCGCCGTTGTTCGGCACTTAGATCGGAATCAACCGCGATCTGAATCGCTAGGAGTACGACTCCTTCATCCGCGTTCTTGTAACGCTTCCGCACCATGATCTTCAAGGGTATGAAGATGCACTCGCCTCTCTCTCGTTGCTAGTCTCTCCATAGATTGATCTTGGTGATGCATAGAAATTTTTTAATTTCTGCAACGTTCCCCAACAGTGGCATCATGAGCTAGGTCTATGCATAGTTTCTATGCACGAGTAGAACACAAGTTGTTGTGGGCGTCGATTTTGTCAATTTACTTGCCGTTACTAGTCTTATCTCGATTCGGCGGCATCGTGAGATGAAGCGGCCCGGACCGACCTTACACGTACGCTTACGTGAGACAGGTTCCACCGACTAACATGCACTAGTTGCATAAGGTGGCTAGCGGGTGTCTGTATCTCCCACTTTAGTTGGATCGGATTCGATGAAAAGGGTCCTTATGAAGGGTAAATAGAAATTGGCATATCACGTTGTGGTTTTGGCGTAGGTAAGAAACATTCTTGCTAGAAACCTATAGCAGCCACGTAAAAACTTGCAACAACAATTAGAGGACGTCTAACTTGTTCTTGCAGCATATGCCGTGTGATGTGATATGGCCAAAAGGATGTGATGAATGATATATGTGATGTATGAGATTGATCGTGTTCTTGTAATAGGAATCACGACTTGCATGTCGATGAGTATGACAACCGGCAGGAGCCATAGGAGTTGTCTTAATTTGTTATATAACCTGCGTGTCAATGAAAACGCCATGTAATTACTTTACTTTATTGCTAACCGTTAGCCATAGTAGTAGAAGTAATAGTTGGCGAGACAACTTCATGAAGACACGGTGATGGAGATCATGATGATAGAGATCATGGTGTCATGCCGGTGACGATGATGATCATGGCGCCCCGAAGATGGAGATCAGAAGGAGCAAAATGATATTGGCCATATCATGTCACTATTTGATTGCATGTGATGTTTATCATGTTTTTACATCTTATTTGCGTAGAACGATGGTAGCATAAATAAGATGACCCCTCATAAAATTTCAAGAAAGTGTTCCCCCTAACTATGCACCATTGCGAAAGTTCGTTGTTTCGAAGCACCACGTGATGACCGGGTGTGATAGATTCTAACGTTCGCATACAACGGGTGTAAGCCAGATTTACACATGCAAAACACTTAGGTTGACTTGACGAGCCTAGCATGTACAGACATGGCCTCGGAACACAAGAGACCGAAAGGTCGAACATGAGTCGTATAGTGGATACGATCAACATGAAGATGTTCACCGATGATGACTAGTTCGTCTCACGTGATGATCGGACACGGCCTAGTTGACTCGGATCATGTATCACTTAGATGACTAGAGGGATGTCTATCTGAGTGGGAGTTCATTAAATAATTTGATTAGATGAACTTAATTATCATGAACATAGTCAAAAGGTCTTTGCAAATTATGTCGTAGCTCACGCTTTGGTTCTACTGTTTTAGATTTGTTCCTACAGAAATTTAGTTGAGAGTTGACAGTAGCAATTATGCGGACTGGGTCCATAAACCGAGGATTGTCCTCATTGCTGCGTAGAAGGATTATGTCCTTAATGCACCGCTCAGTGTGCTGAACCTCGAGCATCGGTTGTGGATGTTGCGAACATCTGACATACACGTTTTGATGACTACATGATAGTTCAGTGCGTAATGCTAAATGGTTTAGAATTGAGGCACCAAAGACGTTTTTGAAACATCACAGAACATATGAGATTTTCCAAGGACTAAAATTGGGATTTCAGGCTAGTGCCCACGTCAACAGGTATGAGACCTCTGACAAGTTTCTTAAGCCTGCAAACTAAGGATAAAAGCTCAATCGTTGAGCATGTGCTCAGATTGTATGAGTACTACAGTCGCTTGAATCGAGTGGGAGTTAATCTTCTAGATGAGATAGTGATGGTTCTCCAAAGTCACTGCCACCAAGCTACTAGAGTTTCGTGATGAACTATAACATATCAGGGATAGATATGATGATCCTTGAGCTATTCGCGACACCGAAAAAGTAGAAATCAAATAGGAGCATCAATTGTTGATGGTTAGTAAAACCACTAGTTTCAAGAAGGGCAAGGGCAAGAAAGGGATACTTCATGAAACGGCAAATCAGTTGCTGCTCTAGTGAAGAAACCCAAGGTTGAACCCAAACCCGAGACTAAGTGCTTCTGAAATGAGGGGAACGGTCACTGAAGCAGAACTACCCTAGATACTTGGTAGATGAGAAGGCTGGCAAGGCCGATAGAAGTATATTGGATATACATTATATGTGTACTTTACTAATACTCCTAGTAGCACCAGGGTATTAAATACCGGTTCGGTTGCTAAGTGGTAGTAACTCGAAACAAAAAGCTACGGAATAAACGGAGACTAGCTGAAGGTGAGATGACGATATGTGTTGGAAGTGTTTCCAAGGTTGATGTGATCAAGCATCGCATGCTCCCTCTACCATCGAGATTGGTGTTAAACCTAAATAATTGTTATTTGGTGTTTGCGTTGAGCATAGACATGATTGGATTATGTTTATCGCAATACGGTTATTCATTTAAGGAGAATAATGGTTACTCTGTTTATTTGAATAATACCTTCAATGGTCTTGCACCTAAAATGAATGGTTCATTGAATCTCGATCGTAGTGATACACATGTTCATGCCAAAAGATATAAGATAGTAATGATAGTACCACATACTTGTGGCACTGCCATTTGAGTCATATTGGTATAAAACGCATGAAGAAGCTCCATGTTGATGGATCTTTGGACTCACTCGTTTTTTGAAAAGTTTGAGACATGTGAACCATGTCTATTGGTTTATACGCATGAAGAAACTCCATGCAGATGGATCGTTTGGACTCACTTGATTTTGAATCACTTGAGACATGCAAATCATACCACATGTGCAAGATGACTGAAAGGCCTCGTTTTCAGTGAGATGAAATAAGAGAGCAACTTGTTGGAAGTAATACATTTGATGTCTGCAATCCAATGAGTGCCGAGGCACGCAGTGAATATCGTTATGCTCTTACTTCATAGATGATTTGAGTAGATTCTAAGTATATTTACTTGATGAAACACAAGTCTGAATTATTGAAAGGTTCAAGTAATTTCAGAGTGAAGTTGAAGATTGTCGTGACAAGAGGATAAAATGTCTATGATATGATCATAGAGATGAATATATGAGTTACGTGTTTGGTACACAACTAAGACATTGTGGAAATTGTTTCACAACTAATGCCGCCTGGAACACCATAGTGTGATGGTGTGTCCGAACATCATAGCTGCACCCTATTGGATGTGGTGCAAACCATGATGTCTCTTATCGAATTACCACTATCGTTTATGGGTTAGGCATTAGAGACAACCACATTCACTTTAAATAGGGCACCACATAATTCCGTTGAGATGACACCGTATGAACTATGGTTTAGAGAAACCTAAGCTGTCATTTCTTAAAAGTTTGGGGCTGCGACACTTAGTTGAAAAGGGTTTAGCCTGATAAGCTCGAACCCAAAGCGGATAAATGCATCTTCATAGGACACCCAAAACAGTTGGGTATACCTCCTATTTCGGATCCGGAAGCAAAAGTGATTGTTTCTAGAAATGGGTCCTTTCTCGAGGAAAAGTTTCTATCGAAAGAATTGGGTGGGAGGATGGTGGAGACCTGATGAGGTTATTGAATCGTCACTTCAACCAGTGTGTAGCAGGGCACAGGAAGTTGTTGCTGTAGCGCCTACACCAATTGAAGTGGAAGCTGATGATAGTGATCATGAAACTTCGAATCAAGTCACTACCAAACCTCGTAGGTCGACAAGGATGCATACTATTTCGGAGTGATACGTAGTCCTGTCTTGGAGGTCATGTTGCTAGACAACAATGAACCTACGAGCTATGGAGAAATGATGGTGGGCCCGGATTCCGACAAATGGCTCAAGGCCATAAAATCCGAGAGGATCCATGTGTGAAAACAAAGTATAGACTTTGGAAGAACTACTTGATGGTCGTAAGGCTATTTGGTACAGATGGATTTTAAAAGGAAGACAGACAATGATGGTAAGTATCACCATTAAGAAAGCTCGACTTGTCGTTAAGATGTTTTCCGACAAGTTCAAGGAGTTGACTGTGGTGAGACATTCTCACTCGTAGCGATGCTAAGAGTCTGTTGGAATTGTATTAGCAGTTACTGCATTATTTATGAAATCTTGCAGATAGGATGTCAAAACATTGTTTCCTCGACAATTTTCTTGAGGAAAGGTTGTATGTGATACAACCAGAAGGTTTTTGTCAATCCTAAAAGATGCTAACAAGTATGCAAAGCTCCAACAATCCTTCTAAGGACCGGAGTAAGCATCTTGGAGTTGGAATATACGCTTTGACGAGTTGATCAAAGATTTTGGGTTTATACAAAGTTTATGAGAAACTTGTATTTCCAAAGAAGTGAGTGGGAGCACTATAGAATTTCTGATGAGTATATGTTGTTGACATATTGTTGATCAGAAATGTTGTAGAATTTCTGGAAAGCATATAGGGTTATTTGAAAAGTGTTTTTCAATGGAAAACCTGGATTAAGCTACTTGAACATTGAGCATCAAGATCTATAAGGATAGATCAAAAAACGCTTAATAGTACTTTCAAATGAATACATGTCGTGACAAGATTTTGAAGGAGTTCAAATAAGATCAACAAATAAGGAGTTCTTGGCTGTGTTATAAGGTGTGAGCATTGAGTGAGACTCAAGATCTGACCACGGCAGAAGAGAGAAAAAGGACGAAGGTCGTCCCCTATGCTTTAGACGTAGGCTCTACAGTATGCTATGTTGTGTACCGCACCTGAAGTGTGCCTTGCCATGAGTCAATCAAGGGGTACAAGAGTGATCCAGGAATGGATCACATTACAGCGGTCAAACTTATCCTTAGTAACTAGTGGACTAAGGATTTTTCTCGATTATGGAGGTGGTAAAAGAGTTCGTCGTAAAGGGTTACATCGATGCAAACTTTTACACTAATCCGGATGAATCTGAGTAGTAAACCGGATTTGTATAGTAGAGCAGTTATTTGGAATAGCTCCAAGTAGCGCATGGTAGCTGCATCTACAAGAAGACATAGAGATTTGTAAAGCACACACGGATCTGAAAGGTTCGGACCCGTTGACTAGTAACCTCTCTCACAAGCGAGATATGATCAAACCCCATGGGTGTTGGATTCATTACAATCACATAGTGATGTGAACTAGATTATTGACTCTAGTGCAAGTGGGAGACTGTTGGAAATATGCCCTAGAGGCAATAATAAAATGGTTATTATTATATTTCCTTGTTCATGATAATTGTCTATTGTTCATGCTATAATTGTATTAACTGGAGACCGTAATACATGTGTGAATACGTAGACCACAATATGTCCCTAGTAAGCCTCTAGTTGACTAGCTCGTTGATCAATAGATGGTTACGGTTTCCTGACCATGGACATTGGATGGCGTTGATAACGGGATCACATCATTAGGAGAATGATGTGATGGACAAGACCCAATCCTAAGCATAGCACAAGATCGTGTAGTTCGTCTGCTAAAGCTTTTCTAATGTCAAGTATCATTTCCTTAGACCATGAGATTGTGCAACTCCTGGATACCGTAGGAATGCTTTGGGTGTGCCAAACGTCACAACGTAACTGGGTTGCTATAAAGGCACACTACGGGTATCTCCGAAAGTGTCTGTTGGGTTGGCATGAATCGAGACTGGGATTTGTCACTCCGTGTGACGGAGAGGTATCTCTGGGCCCACTCGGTAGGACATCATCATAATGAGCTCAATGTGACCAAAGAGTTGATCACATGATGATGTGTTATGGAATGAGTATAAGTGACTTGCCAGTAACGAGATTGAACGAGGTATTGGGATACCGACGATCGAATCTCGGGCAAGTAACGTACCGATTGACAAATGGAATTATATACAGGATTGATTGAATCCCCGACATCGTGGTTCATCCGATGAGATCATTGTGGAATATGTGGGAGCCAACATGGGTATCTAGTTCCCGCTGTTGGTTATTGGCCAGAGAGCTGTCTCGGTCATGTCTGCATGATTCCCGAACCCGTAGGGTCTACACACTTAAGGTTCGGTGACGCTAGAGTTGTTATGGGAATTACTGTGCAGTTACCGAATGTTGTTCAGAGTCCCAGATGAGATCCCGGACGTCACGAGGAGTTCTGGAATGGTCCGGAGGTAAAGATTTATATATGGGAAGTCCTATTTTGGCCACCAGAAAATGTTTGGGATTTTTCGGTATTGTACCGGGAAGGTTCTAGAAGGTTCCGGAGTGGGGCCCACCTGCATGGGGGACCCACATGAACGTGGGTAGTGGGGGCAAGGCCCCACACCCCTGGTCAAGGTGCACCAAGACCCCCCTTAGAAGGAATAAGATCATATCCCGAAGGGATAAGATCAAGATCCCTAAAAAAGGGGGATAACAATCGGTGGCGAAAGGAAATGATGGGATTTCTTTCCCCCACCTTTGCCAACGCCCCAATGGACTTGGAGGGAAAGAAACCAGCCCCCTCCACCCCTATATATATTGGGGAGGCGCATGGGAGCCGCACCCCTTCCGCTGGCGCAGCCCTCTCCCTCCCCAACACCTCCCCCTCCTCCGTAGTGCTTGGCGAAGCCCTGCCGGAGAACTGCAAGCTCCACCACCACGCCGTCATGCTGCCGGAGCTCTCCCTGAACTTTTCCTCTCCCCTTGCTGGATCAAGAAGGAGGAGACGTCCCCGGGCTGTACGTGTGTTGAACGCGGAGGCGCCGTTGTTCGGCGCTTAGATCGGAATCAACCGCGATCTGAATCGCTACGAGTATGACTCCTTCATTCGCGTTCTTGTAACGCTTCCGCATCGCGATCTTCAAGGGTATGAAGATGCACTCCCCTCTCTCTCGTTGCTAGTCTCCCCATAGATTGATCTTGGTGATGCGTAGAATTTTTTTAATTTCTGCAACGATCCCCAACACTTCAATGACACTAAGCCGAGCCATGTGCTTCTTGAAGAGGGCTTTTTCATGGTCAATCTTGTTCTTCTGCTCAATGACCTTTTGCATAATTGCAAGCTCTTTGCCAATATAGCCCTAGAATGTCACGCTGATGCCAATCGGAAGCTATAGATCATCGAGGGTAAGAGAAGTATCTTCAAACCACTCGTCTATGAAGTTGTTGAGAATATCAGCGTCAAACGGAGGCAGATCATTGAAGATTTAGGCCTCCTACTTGCTCTTGATCAGCATCTCAAGGGCATCATCATCTACATCTTCATCACTTGATAGATCAAAAATGTCTTCGTCATTGCGAAAGATGTGTGCGGGAGCAAGAGCTTGCCCTGAGATTTCTTGGGCTTTGTGGACTTCTTGGATATGCGAGACAAGTCCTCAGACTGCACACAGGATTCAGGTGGTGCAGTTTTCAATGGATTCACACTTGAAGCTTTTGGAGCAGCAGAAGATTTTGAAGCCTTAGTCTTTTTCTTTGGCTTCGGGGGCTCTGGAACTTCAGCATGTTCCTCTTCCTCAGCAGCATCTTCGATAGTGGCCCGTCTAGCGGCAATATGTGTGAGAAGCCCATCGAAGCTATCAAAGGGACCAATGATATTCTGTGCAGCTTCTCGACTGCCATCTGGCCTTGGAGCAGCGGGACCTGGGTTGAAGTCAACCCCAAGTTCCTTCTTGTTTTGTACTGCAGAAGCCTTTGCAAACTGAAGATTGGCTTCAAACAGATCATCCTCATGACACCATCAAAGACTTGATGGGTTGGCATCTTCAGGCTGAGGTCCTCAGACCATGCAAGGATAGAAGCCTTTCGCAATGGCTTCAGCCTTAGTTTTGGGAATAAGCTTCCGGTACACAATATCGGCCCAGGGTGGCCTCACAACATTCTTCTCAGCATACTCTGGTGCCACAGAGTGATAGAGAAACCATTGTTCTGCCCAATATCTATGAATCCATTGAACTCTAGACTTGCGCTAACCATAGGTTTCTTCTGGATCAGATTTGTACTGCTCATATAGATCTGGTGGCAAGTCTAAGGCAGTGTTGTCATGGTGCTTCCTGCCACCCTTCTTTGCAGATTTGCCCGAAGCCATTGGACTCAGATAGAAAGGCTTCAAGATGGTGTTTGGCTTCCGGCGGCTGGTCAGACATGAACTGGCTTCAAGAGATTCAATGTGATGCTGTAAGAACTCTGCAAATGAATGCAGACTATGAGAACCAAGGGATTCTCCCACGGACATGTACCTGTGACAGCATTAGAGATGCGAGGGAAGGGGAAGAGGTCATATGCATTCTCAGAAGATTTTGAAGATAAACCAGCTTGAAGACATTGACCTCATAGTGCGAAGACATTCACTTATCAATGTGAGTTGGTTCCAGATTTGTACGAATCCATGAATAAGTACAAGTGAGGAATCTAACTCGTTGCAATGCATAAGTGAACTTCCTTGCAAATTATGAGATTCAGAAAAATAAAGATCCAGATTTGGAAGTGTAAGAACAACTTTTGGAAGATGTGGATAGTTCAACAGATCAAATAAACGGTAAAAAGCGAGTTCTTATTTACCGCATGATGAACTGCTAGACGAGAAAGTTAGAGGCCGAGCAGTCCGATCTCCCGCGCCCTAACTTGGCGGAGGAAGGCACCTACGGTGGCGGTGGAGAAGATGATGTTCGCGGCTGGCGTGAAGACGACGTTGGAGAAGTCGCGGCAGCTAAGCGCTTCGTCTCCGGCGATGACTGAAGCTAGCGGTGGTGCTAGGGTTTGAGCGAGACGGTGAGGGGAGAAGAAATAATGACCGCGAGGGTGGAGTACTTATAAGGTAGAGGGACGGCGTAGTGTAATTACTCAGGTGCCCCTAGCGGTTCACATCTGAAGAACACGAGGCAAGCATGCAACAGATTGAAAGTTGTGCCACGACCCTGGTTTGTCGGGTGGTCGTTCCGGCTTCTCCGGTATTCAGGCAAAAGGGATAGATATAATAAATGCAGTTTTAAATGTGTGTCTCTGTATCTTTAACTGACAAGGACACCGTGAAGAAAATCGACACGTGTCAACAGGATGCATATGAAGAGACCGGGAGAATTTGAGAGATAAGAACAAAAGGGGTTAGGGTCCAATCACATTCGCTTAGCGCGAAAAATGGCAACTTGAAGACATAGCTATAAGCGAATGCTGTGGAGGACAGAACACACACACACATAATATATATAGGGTTGCGCTATTCATCACCCCGGGTGAGGAATGGTTATTCTTCACCCCCTCTCTATTTTGACGTCAATAGTTATTCTACATCCTGGGTGATGAATAGTATTACTATATATATATATATATAAACACTATACTGATCACAGGATCAGAATATTATTCTGACCACAACCTGAACTTCCCTCCGTAGGAACCCGACCTTCGGGCCATCTTCGCAACTGCGTCTCCTCGCACGAATTATTCTGGTCAGCCGTGTTCTGTGTGATGTAAGTGTAATCTGCAAACAGTTTTTAGCAACTAAATGCCTATTTTAAATAGCAATCTCACGCATAGGCGGATTTTGCTCTCGGGTCATGATGAACATGCGTCTGTTGCAAATTTACTGCCTGAGTTATTCAACCTGAACTTCCCCAAGTGCTAGGTTGAACTTCTGCAAACATTGCCCAAATGGGGCTTACAATATACCGTTGGAAAGCTATGGACACGAGTATCAATAACCCAAGTTAAATTTTTGGCAAAATGTAAGCGGTTTAAGAGCAGTTTTGAAAACCATTTTTTCTTCATATAAAAAACATGAATCGTATTTTCGATCGAATTTCTAAACCGTTTATCAGAATGAGGCAAATAATATGACGTTGGAAAGCTGCTACAAAACCGCTACTTCCACATGTTGATAGTTTTCTCTAACTCCCCATGGTTAAAGAGTAATTTGGAAAATCGTAACATTTCAAAAATCAAACAACCAAGTTCGTATTTTCGATGCCATTTCTAAACGGCTGATCCAATTGAGGCAAATGATATGGCGTTGTAAAGCTTATGAAAATGCACTACTTTTTCATGTTGAAAGTTTTTTCTAATTTTTAACGGTTTAAAAGTAATTTAGAAAATGGTTCAAGTTCGAGCGAGTTTGTATTTTTGAGTTAATTTTTTAACCGTACGTCCGAATGCAACAAATGATATTGTGATGGAAAGCTTGAACAAATGACAAACTTTTTGGTATATATTGTTTCTCCCAATTCTTTACGGTTTTAAGTAAATTTTGAAAATGGCTAAAAATGTATTTTTGCCGTAATTTCTACAAACTTTATTGGAATGGGGCAAACAATATACCGTCGAAAAGTTACGGAAAATGCAAAACTTTTTCATGTTGATGGTTTTCTATAATTCCTAACCGTTTTCAAGTAATTTCGAAAACAGCGAGATCATTCGTTCTGCCTTTATCGTGAAACAGATTCTTCGAAAATGCATCGCGTGAAGAACTTGAACTTCACGGGATGTCTACTTGAACTTCACTCTGTTTTCACGTGTTTTTTTGGTTGTAGCTCTCCATCCACTCACCGGAATTGAGCAAGTGATATACCGATGGAAAGCTGCTGTAAACACACAACTTTCCCGTGTTGATCATTTTTTCATACTCGCGACGGTTTCAAAAGTTTTCATCTGAAATTCATTCAGTGTGGTAGTTAAAGTTCCTGCTTTTTTCACGTTGAACTTCTGTGACGTATTTTCGCTTGCAATTTTCTCATCCATTCATCAGTCTTACGCAAATGATATTCCTTCTGTACAAACCTCTCTCATAATAATTTTTTTAACTTTCTCCGATCGATGACTTGAACTTATAACAACAACAAAATTGGACTTGCCTTTTTAATTTATTTTTCTCATATTAAACACACACCATGTAGTACATGAACTTTTTCCATTTTTATAATTTTAATTTTGTATTTTCTTTTTTTTTTCAAATCAAATTGCTCCCAAATAATAACTGAACTTCTTCGTGGATTGAGAGAATTATTTTAAAACGCAAAAAACAATTTCTTTTTTGTGTTTTCAAACATGGAAATACGCGGTGAACCTCTCTCTCAAGAATTTTTGAACATCCCGGGACAGAGCACTTGAACTTCTAGCAACAACTTTTTTAGACTTTATCTTTTTATTCTTTTTTTTCTCATACGAAATGCACACCATGCAGTACGTGAGCTTCCAGCAGTTATGAATTTGAACTTCTCTCTGTTTCGCTTTAGTAAGGAAAAAATATGAGTTTTTATAGACATCAATCCGCTCTAACTTTTTTATTTGAAGTTTTAGTGTGTGTTTAGAAAATGTGAAATTGGAGTTTTTTAGAAACATCCAACTTCTTCGTTATTTCGAATAGAACTTATTAGTTTTATTCTTTAGTAACCGAAAAAACCGAGTTTTCAAATAAATATAAAACTGCTCCAATTCTTAAAATTGAACTTCTTGGTTTTATTCTTCAGTGACGAGAAAAAACTTAATTTTTATATGCATTGAACTACTTCGTTTTTTAAAATTGAACTTCTTGATTTTATTCTTTAGTACTGGGAAAATCTGAGATTTTCATAAATATCATACAACTTCATTTTTTCAAATTAGGATGGTGTTATTCATTTGTAACGGGAAAAGTACTAGTTATGTCATAAACTTGTTTTGAATGGTATATACAAAACTTTCAAGCGATTTATTTGGAAATAGTAGGTGGACATTTTTATTAAACCAAATATATACCAAATGAAAGAAGTTTTAAGGGACAATTGCATTTTTATCCCTAGTTGGTCCCTACCCACGGGTTTTGCCCTTACTTTTTGAGTGTGCTCAGTTTTGCACTTAATTTTTTCTCCGAGGTCATCCGAATGCCCTTCCGTCACGGCTCCGTCCGGTCAACGCCGTTTGACCACGGCAGAGCGCCGTTCTGGACATTTGTGCCCCTGTCTTGATGCTCCAGTCAACAAGGACTAGTCAACATGAGGGCTGGGGTCCACATGTCATTGAAACTGGGCCATGCTAATGCTAGAACTAATTTAAACGGAGGCCCACTTGGCAGTGGACTATTAACCCTACTAACTAAACTAAACACCTAACACTAATGGGCCCACTTGACATTGGGCTATTAGCCTAAACTAATTAGGCCGGCAAAACCATGACAAGGACACGATGCCGGCTCGGATATGGCCACCGCCGGCATGCACGACCAATCATGGGAGCTCGCCGGAGCTCGACCTGCGGGCGTGGAACCTCGTGCGCTGGAGGCACACGGGATCCGCAGGGCGCACGTGTAGCGCGGACGACGAGGCGCCACCGGAGCCACTACGAGCGCAGCCGGTGAGGCGCCACCGGAGGTTAGCGTGCGGCTGCAGAACTTCGCGCGAGGCTGCCGGGAGGAGCATGGGAACCGTGGGTCGCATGCGTGGCCCAGCCGATGAACCTTAGGAGGGCGCGCGCGTGCACATCCAGGAGGGGGATCTCGCCGGAACTGCAGGCACGTTGGTCGTCCGCGTGGCCAACGGCTTCCCCGTGCCCCCAATAAGGTGTCTCAGAGGTTCACAGCCACTCCATGAGTATCTCCGCGAAGCGAATCAGCGAAGGGATGCTGGAATCGCTGACCTAGTGATCATCTTCCCCACCTCCGATTGCCGGCGGTCGCCGCTCGATCTCCGTATCCTTCAAGCCCCCGCCGTCTTTGCGTACATCATGGGCTTCAGGACGTCCCCACAAAGCTTCTGGCGCCTCCCCATTGAGTTCCTTGACCTAGAGATACCTCCCCTCGGTAGCCCGTGCTCCGGCCATCGCCACCGAGCTCCGTCCCCTCGCTTCCGCACCTTCCCGGCCTCCCTTACCTCTCCATCGTATACATGGGGATCTCCCCGTGCAAGTCCTGGCCTCCCGACCGCTCCCACGCGGCCCTTACGGAGCGCCGCCGGCCGCCGACCGTGAGACGCACTCCGGTGAGGTAGGAGATAGAGTGTTTTTTTTACTTTTTTATTTACTCATGTTCCCCGCATGTAAGGAGAGAGAGAGAGAGTCTGTTTTTTCTTTTGTCTTTTTCTCAACGGGTCCCGCATGTAAGAGAGAGAGTGTGTTTTTAACAGGGGTAAAAATTTCCAAAACGGTGCACCGCCGTGGTCAAACAGAGTTGACCGAACGGAGCCGTGACAGAAGGGCATTTGGACGACCTCGGAGGAAAAAGTAAGGGCAAAACTGAGCAGGCTCGAAAAGTAAGGGCAAAACCCGTGGGTAGGAACTAACTAGGGATAAAAATGCAATTGTCCCAAGTTTTAACGTTCTTATAAATTTTTTTGAAGTGCTCCATTATTTTAATTTGACCTTCTTAGGGTTTTTTTAAACATGGAAAATATGTTTCGTGTTACATATTTTGAGCTTCTTTCTTATTTTTAATTTGAATATTTTTGTTATCCTATTTCAATAATACGAAAATCCATGGGAGATTTTTTTACACCCATAACATTTAATTTGAACCTTTCAATTTATTAAATTTGAACTTCAAGAGTTAACATTTTTTCTAGATGACGCTTCAATTTCTTCTTTGATATATAAACATGGAAATACTCTATTTTGTTAATTTGAACTTCTTGGTTTTATTTCTTTTAGTAATAGGAAAACCCTACTTTTGTAATAGACATTGGACATCTTCGTTATTTATATTTGAACTCTTCGTTTTATTTGTTTTAGGAATGGAGAAATCCTAATTTTCTAATAAATATCTAACCACTTCATTATATAAAATTGAACTTCTAGTTGTTTTAGAACCGGGAAACATCACTTTTTTAATAAAAAATTGAACCATTCCATTCTTTTTAACTTGAACTTCTTTTGGTCTTTGTAATAAACATTGAACCGCTCCGTTATTTTTAATTTGAAGTTCTTTTTTTGTAATAAACATCGAACCACTCCGTTATTTTTAATTTAAACTTCTATTTTTTTAGAAACGGGGAAAGTACGTTTTTATAGTCATCAAACTGAATATTTTATTTGTAAACATTAAAATATTCAATTCTAAAGTTAATCTTCTTGGTTTCTTTTTCAGAAATGGGGGAAATATTTTTTAATAAACTTTGAACTACTCTATTTTTAATTTGAACTTCTTGCTTTGTTTATAAACGAAAGATACACACGCTGTTGTTTCATTTTAATTTTATTTTAAAAAACAAGATGATACGCAGTCAACCACATAGGCCGATGCACACATAATTAAGTTATCTATTTTGTTCTTTTTTCAAACTAAAAAATGAGCTTCTCGTCCGAACTTCACTAAAGAATTTTTTTACTTAATTCATTTGTGTGTGTGCAGTGTTCTAATTTTTGCAAACTTCCCCATTTCATATCTCCAAACTATCTTTTTAAAATGTCCTCTGAACTATGTTTTTCCTAAATGCATGAACTGCTCGACAACACTCATTGATATTGGGATTCTTGTATTTTTGAAACGTCTCTTTGTATAACTAGTTGGGTTTGGTATTGACTCCCGTGAAATCAACACCCATCAGTCAAAAAACCTTTAATTAAAATGTTCAAAAGAAAACTTTAACTTGCACGCTATTTGTAGAATGCAAGTAGTATTAGCAGTACTCACGCATGTTCTTCTCCAAACAAATAGTATATTTTTATACACGAAGTTGTGCTTGTTTTTACACCACACCTTTTTGTCCTTATCTGTACATCTTCTCTCCTAGAACTAACCACCACCACATGTTTATTCTTTGTTCTCCCTCCTCCTTCAAACTTTGTATCTGCTCATGCTTACGGAGGTAGCAACTTAACCCGCAAGCTAGAGATGATCATTTCCACTTCGGTTCAGGCGCCCGCATGACCATGGTCAGAGCAACTTGGGAGGATCTTGGTGACGCTAGACACAAGCAGCGTCGTCCTCGGCCGTGTACACCCTGCACTCCATCCCTGCTGGAGAAGGACGAATCTCTCGACCTACTACTTCTTCAGGCTTCGACCTGCTACTTCTTCATGCAAGATGGAGCACGACATGCTTGGCTTGCAGGGAAACCTCGCTGAGAGAAATAGATGTCCTTGAATGCATCTGCTATGGTGGGATGGCCTCGGTGTAGAAGGACAGACGGGAACCGCAATGAAAAAAGAACAGCGAGGAGAGATGGTTTCCCACATGGACTGCTCGTGAGCGAGGTGACGGACTGCCCACATAGATTGGAGGGGAAAAGACTTGTGCAGGTGTAGGTCGGAGCGGCGATGCAGACAGCACACCGACTGCATCTGCTTGGGGGATGTTGCAGCCATGTTGTGTGGGAGGAAAGGGGAGCGGTACACGGAGCTATCCATGGTGCATCAGCGAATTGTGGTGGTGATGCAGAGTGGCGCGCAGGGCGGCGGCTTATTCCCGGAGGCCGGAGGCGCATAGGGCGGGCGAGCGGCGAGTTCCCGGAGACCGGAGGCACACAGGGCGGGCGACGATGGTCAATTCCAGAGCATAGCAGCGGGATCAGAGGGAGAAGGCGAGTTTGAGCGCCGGGAGAGATGGAATTGTGGTGGGGGAGGAGGCAAGATCCGAGCGCGCTGACGTCTCCGGCGACGGGATTGAGGAGGCTTAACACATGGGGAGGCGTGCTGCTGTGGTTGCGACACCAGAGGATGGACGGGGCGGCGGCTCTGCCCTTCCCTGCTTCTCTAGGGGCGTTGCCTGGAGCAGGCGAGGGACACATGCGCGTGGCCAGCAAGGTCCGGAGGAGCGGCCAGTTCGTCGGAGGCGCCGGTAGCAGGATGCCGTGCCTGGCGAGGTCCGGAGGGGAGGGAAGGGGGAGGGGGCATTCGCCGGGGTTAGGGAAACCAGTGGCGCGGGGCCGGGGAGGGGGTTGGATATATATATATATATATATCAGTGAAGATCAAATCAAACATTGCGAAGATAAATCTTGAAGATAAACCAATGTTGAAGACAAACCAACTATGAAGATAATGCAACATGTCACCAAACAAAAATCTTCAAGAAAGGTTGGTGGTGGTGTTACCCACCGTATAAGAAGTATTAGACCCAGACACGGCGCACAATTATCGTGGCGTTCTGAAGTCAAATTCCATGTTAATGTATTCACACTCAGAGGGTAAGTCTTCATGAATTGAAGATATACGTTACATCATGTGTTGCACACCTAAGTCATCAATATGCATAAGCGTTAGGATGTGTGTCCATTCACAGGACATTCGAGGAGTCTAAGATATTTAGCTCACACCGCAGCTTGCAAAACCTTTTCTCATCCAAGGGCTTCGTGAAGATATCTGCCAATTGCTCATCAGTGTTGACGTGAATGATATCAATGTGTTCCTTCAATACATGATCTCTGAGAAAGTGATGACGGATCTGAATGTGCATTGTCTTCTAGTGCTGAACTGGATTGTGAGCAATCTTGATGGCTCTTTCATTGTCACAGTAGAGGGGCACATGCTTCACGTTGATGCCATAGTCCTTGAGGGTTTGCTTCATCCAGAGAAGCTGAGCGCAGCAAGATCCAGCAGCAATGTATTCAGATTCAACAGTGGAGAGTGATACACAGTTCTGCTTCTTTGAAGACCAACAGACAAGAGATCATCCAAGAAAGTGACATGTTCCTGATGTGGACTTGCGGTCAACCTTGTCACCAGCATAATCAGCATCTGAGAATCCAACTAGATCAAACTCCGAGCCCTTTGGATACCATAATTCCAGCGTTGGGGTGTGAGCCAAATATCAAAGTATTCGCTTTCACTGCGAGGTGATGCGATTCCTTTGGTGCCGCTTGGAATCGGGCACACATGCAAATGCTAAGCATTATATCTAGCCTAGATGCACATAAGTACAATAAAGAACCAATCATGGAGCGGTATACCTTTTGATCAAACTCTTTACCATTGTCGTCGAGGCCCAATTGGCCTTTGGTTGGCATTGGCGTCGTGTACCCTTTGCAGTCTTGCATTCCAAACTTCTTCAGGCAATCTTTGAGGTATTTTCTTATGATATGAAGATGCCATTTCTCTGTTGACAGATTTGAAGACCAAGAAAGAATTTCAGCTCTTCCATCATGGACATCTGATATTGCTCTTGCATCATATGCCCTAACTCATCACTGTATCTGTTATCAGTGCAGCCGAAAATAATGTCATCCACATAGATTTGACATACAAATAATTATCCATCATATGTCTTCGTGAAGAGAGTGGGATCGAGACAACCAGGTTTGAAGCCTTTGCTCTTCAGGAAGTCTTTGAGTGTGTCAACCAAGCGCGAGGTGCTTGTTTGAGGCCATACAGTGCCCTGTTGAGTTTGTAGACCATACCAGGACGCTTTGGATCTTCGAAACCAGGTGGTTGAGCTACATACACTTCTTCTTCAATTTTGCCGTTGAGGAAGGCACTCTCCACATCCATTTGATACAGAAGAATGTTGTTGTGGTTAGCATAGGCTAGTAGTATTCGAATGGCTTCAAGCCTAGCCACGAGAGCAAAGGTTTCATCGAAGTCAATTCCTTCCACTTGTGTATAGCCTTGGGCAATGAGACGAGCTTTGTTTCTGACAATTTGACCATGTTCATCTTGCTTGTTGCGATAGATCCATTTGGTGCCAATAATATTGTGCTTGCGAGGATCAGGACGTTTGACTAGCTCCCGGACATTGTTGAGCTCAAACTGTTGAAGCTCTTCTTGCATAGCTTGAATCCATTCAGGTTCCATGAAGGCTTCATCAACTTTCTTGGGTTCAGATATTGAGACAAATGCAAAGTGTCCACAGAAATTTGCTAGTTGTGTAGCTCTTGATCAAGTAAGAGGATCAGGTGCATTGATGCTATCGAGAATCTTCTCAATTTGAACTTCATTGGCCATGCGAGGATGAGCTGGGCAAAGACTTTGCTCTTGCTGATTGTTATCTTCATCTTCAGCATTGTCTTTAGGCTGAGCACTATCTTCATGTTGATTAGGTGCTAGAATGATAATTTCCTCTTCAGCAAGTTCCTCGGTGGGTATGATTTCTCCAGTACCCATTAGCTTGATAGATTCACTAGAGGAAGCTTCATCTAGCACTGTTGGCAGGTGCTCTCTTTGCGAGCCGTTAGTCTCATCGAACTGCACAACTACAGTTTCAACCACTTTATAGTGAAAGAGGTTGAAGACTATGTAGGTGTGTGAATCCTTTCCGTAGCCAAGCATAAAACCTTCATGTGGTTTCGGTGCAAATTTTGAAGTGTGATGTGGATCCTTGATCCAGCACCTGGCACCGAAGACTTTGAAATAGTAACGTTTGGATTCTTACCAGTGAGCAGTTCATATGATGTCTTCTTGAGGAATTTTTGAAGATAAACTCTGTTGATGATATGGCATGCAGTATCAATGGCTTCAGGCCAGAACTTTCTTGGAGTCTTGTACTCATCAAGCATCATACGAGCCATCTCAATGAGGGTCATGTTCTTGTGCTCCACGACGCCATTCTGCTGAGGTGTGTATGGAGCAGAGAGCTCATGAGTGATGCCCAGTGTATCAATATAAGTGTCGAGGCGAGTGTTCTTGAATTCCGTGCCATTGTCACTCCTGATGTGCTTGATCTTGATGCCATAGTTGGTCATGGCACGGTTGGGGAAGCATCTGAAGACATCCTACACTTCAGTTTTATAGAGAATTATGTGCACCCAGGTGTATCTTGAGTAATCATCAACAATCACGAAGCCATAAAGATGTGAAGTGGTAGTAAGGGTAGAGTAGTGAGTAGGGCCAAATAAGTCCATGTGTAGCAGCTCGAAGGGGCGTGATGTAGTCATGATTGTCTTCGAGGGATGCTTGGCCCTAGTCATCTTCCCGGCTTCACAAGCACCACATAGATGATCCTCCTTGAACTTGACGCCCTCGATGCCAATGATATGCTTCTTCTTCATGAGAGTTTGCAAGTTCCTCATGCCTGCATGTCCTAGCCTTTGATGCCAAAGCCAGCATTCTAAAGCTTTTGCTAGAAGACATACGACAAGCTGCGGTCTTGTAGAGAAATCTACCATATACAGATCACCTCTTCGATATCCTTCGAAGACTAGAGATTTGTCAGATTCCATAAGCACAAGACAACGATATTTTCTGAATATCACAATCATGTTCAGATCGCAAAGCATTGAGATAGACATTAAGTTGTATCTAAGGGATTCAACAAGCATCACTTTGTCCATGTGTTGATCCTTTGAGATAACAACTCTACCTAAGCCCAATACCTTGCTTTTACCAGTGTCAGCGAACGTGATGTGGCTTTTAGTAGATGGACGTAGGGTTGAATCCATGAGAAGACTTCGATCACCAGTCATGTGGTTAGTGCATCCACTGTCTATTATTCACTCAGTAGCTTTCAGAGTCGTACCCTACAGTGCAGTTAGTGGGATAGGCTTCACCAAGAGTATTGTGAAGCACAAACATATAACGAGCAAGCATACTATCAAAGTTAAGATTCTTGTTTGGTAAGATAGGATGCTCGTCAAGAAACCCTGGGATGAAATATATGGTAAGACCATTTTGGCACTTTATCTTGCGTCCCACGAGATGTTTTAGGTCCCCAGCATTGTCTGTGATTTCCGGCTGGAGACCTTTCCTTGTAGGAGAAGTTAATTCTTCTTAAACACCCACATATAAAGGGGTGGCTTAGAAGCAATGAGTCTAAGTGCAACATCAGAAAATTTTGACTTTGGAGCCCTAGCAAATAGTTTTGCAGGAGGTGAGTAGTATTCAAAAGAATATGGAGAAAAGTTCTTTGATTTGTGAACATAGCGGTTAGATGAAACACGCTCATATTCATGAGTCTGATGATAATTTCCCTGAAAACATTGGCATTAGGGTGACCTTGTGAGGTCCTCTGTCTATATGAAGCCTTTGGGCCATATGAAGCCTTTGATCTGGGGTTTGTCTTCTTCCCTGGTGGTGTCATGATGACATTCACAGGAAGCTTCTCAAGAAAACTTTTAGGCACCCAGATCTTCTTCGAAGGTGGCCCATTCCTGAAGTTAGTACCAATAAACCTAGCAAACACTTCACCATTCTGATTCTTAAACAACTTATAATTGGCGTCAAAGGACTCCTCAATGATAATGGGGTTAGCACAAGTGAAGCCAGACAAGGTGGGTGGGTTCACTGAAGGGCCCTTTGCAGCAACCATGTGGTTTTGGGGTACCGCTCAGGCTTCCAGTAAGAACCATCAACATTCATTTTCCTCTTGAACCCAACACCCTCTTTCCTAGGGTTACGGTTCAGAATATGTTTCTTGAGGACATCACATAGTGTCTGATGCCCTTTGAGGCTTTTGTACATGCCTGTTTCAAGCAATGTCTTCAACCTGGCATTCTCATCAACAATAGTAGTGCTATCCTCAGAAGAGGGTTAGTTACCACATCGGCAGTTGAAGATATTGCAATATCAGAGGCAGTAGAACATTCAGCAATATAGACAATGTTGTCACGCTCAAGGAATTTCAAACATGGTGGCACAAAATCTTCCCGAGCAGAACTGATCTGTTGAGCGAGTAGTGAATCGTTCTCTTTTTGAAGATCTTCATGAGACACTCTCAGTTTCTCTAGATCTTGCTTCCTTTGAAGATAATCATAGGAAAGCTTCTCATGAGTGGCTAAGAGGGTTTCATGACGACTTTCAAGTTCCTTGTACTTAACATGAAGATTTTTGATGTCTTCGATTAATGACTGAGCTCGATTCATTTCCTCGTCCAACAGGTCATCGCTTCTGTCTAGCAATTTTTTAATATGTTCCATAGCAGTTTGTTGTTCAGTTGCAATTATAGCAAGAGTCTTATAGCTGGGTTTGGATTCACATTCGGAGTCATCTTCATTGGAGGTTTGAAAGTAAGCATCGCGTGAGTTTACCTTGGCACCTCGTGCCATGAAGCAGTAGGTTGGAGCAAAGTCGTCCTCATCATCGGCTACAGCGTCGGTGGCGTGACCATTGTCCTCAGTGTTGAAGTTGGACTTGGCAACGAATGCCGAAGCTAGAGCCAGGCTTGCCACGCCTGAATCAAAATCCTCCTCAGAATCCACCACCGCCTCCTCAGAAGCAGACTCCTCCTCTGAATCAATGTCCTTGCCAATGAATGCACGAGCCTTGCCAGATGAGCTCTTCTTGTGAGACGAAGACTTTGATAAGACTTTAAGGATTTCTTCTTCTTGTCGTCAGAATCGTATTCCTTGCTCTTCTTCTTTTTCTTGGCTTCCTTGTCCCATTGAGGACATTCAGATATGTAGTGGCTTGGCTTCTTGCATTTGTGGCATGTTCTCTTCTTGTAGTCACGAGAGGAAGCCTCATCATTTCTTGAGCTGGATCTTGAAGACTTTCCGAAGCGATTCTTCTTAGAGAACTTTTGGAACTTTCTTACAAGCATTGTAGATCTTTGCCAATGTTTTTAGGATCATCAGAACTGCAATCGGATTATTCTTCAAATGAGGAAACAACTTTTTCCTTCAAAGCGCGGGATCAGCCATAGTTGCGGCCGTAGATATCTCTTTTCACATATAGCTGGGACTCATGCGTGTTGAGCCTCTCAAGTATGTTAGAAGGATCGAGATCTCTGAAGTGAGGACACTCTTGAATCATCAGGGTCAATGTGTCAAGTGAGCTGTCAAGTGATCTCAGTAGCTTCTTCACAATTTCATGATTGGTGATCTCAGTGGCGCTGAGTGCGCGAAGCTCATTGGTGATATCAGTGAGGTGATCGAACGTGAGCTGGACATTCTCATTGTCATTTCTCTTGAAGCAGTTGAAGAGATTGCGAAGTACATCAATCCTTGAGTCTCTCTGAGTTGAGACGCCTTCGTTGACCTTGGACAGCCAGTCCTAGACTAGCTTCACAGTTTCCAAAGCACTCACATGGCCATGCTGTACTTTGGTCAGATGACCACAGATGATGTTCTTGGCGGTTGAGTCCAGTTGCGCGAACCTCTTGACATCAGCAGCGGTGACACCTTCACCGACCTTGGGAACGCCAGTCTTGACGACATACCATAGGTCGATGTCAATGGCTTCAAGATGCATGCGCATCTTATTTTTCCAGTAGGGGTAATCAGTGCCATCAAAGACTGGGCACGCAGCAGAGACCTTGATTATCCCTGCAGTCGACATAGCTAAAACTCCAGGTGGTTAAACCAAATCACACAGAACAAGGGAGCACCTTGCTCTGATACCAATTGAAAGTGCTCGTTATCGACTAGAGGGGGGTGAATAGGCGATTTTTATGGAAGTCTTCAAAACACGGGTCTTTGAAGACAATCAATCAAGTTGAACCTATATGATATGCCGCGGAAGATAAACTACTCTAGACAGACCATAACCAAGTAAGCAATATAGAGAAAGCACGAAGACTAATGGCAGCTAGGTAGAACAGATCGGAATGGAAAACAGTATGAAGCCAATCAAGAACTAGTCTTCGCACAGTGAAGTCAGACAGATCAGGCAAGCAAGCAATGACTTCACGAAGACAAACTAAACTGTAAAGAAGGTAGGGGATAGAACCAGTAGCTTGGTGAAGACAAGGATTTGGTAGACCAGTTCTAGTTGCTGTGACAACTGTACGTCTGGTTAGGGAGGCTGAGATTGAACTCAGAAGACTGTGTCTTCACCTTATTCCCCTTGAGCTAAGGACACCCAGTCCTCGCCCAATCACTCTGGTAAGTCTTCAACGTAGACTTCCAAACCTTCACAGACTTTGTTCATTGACGATCCCCAAGGACTCTTGGATCCTCAGAACGTGACGCCTAACCGGCTGGAGGATACACAGTCTTCAAGTGTAAAAGTCTTCAGTTCACACAGACAGAAAAACTTCAGTGATGCCTGACACTCTTTGTCTCTGGGTGTTTTGGGCTTTGTCCTTGCAGGATTTCTCTCTCAAAGGCTTCGGAGGTGGGTTGCTCTCAAACGACAAAAGCCATGCACTAACTCTGAGCAGCCACCAATTTATGGTGTAGGGGGTGGGCTATTTATAGCCAGGAGGCAACCCGACATGATATGTCCGAAATGACCCTGGGTCACTAAGGAACCGACATGTGTCCAACAGTCGGATTTCAAACACACACGACAGCTTGGCTTGGGCTACAAGCAAAGCTGACTCGTCCAACTCTGGATAAGATTTGCTCTCATTGTCTTCGCTCGAATACATAGGATTTTGGTTGAGCATCACGTCAGTCTTCTGACTTTGTTCACTTGGACCCCACTTAACAGTTCGGTGGTTCCTATGACTCAATAAAGAAGAAAAGGAAACTATGAAAGAAACTATGTCTTCACACTCCATAGTCTTCAAGTGAATGTCTTCACACGTCATTATCTTCAACGTGAATGTCTTCACGAACCACCATTGTCTTCAATGTCTTCATACATTTTTAGGGGTCATCTTTGGTAGGTAAACTGAATCAATGAGGGACTTCTACCTGTGTTATCCTGCAAGTCTCACAAACACATTAGTCCCTCAACCATGTTTGTCGTCAATACTCCAAAACCAACTAGGGGTGGCACTAGATGCACTTATAGTTGGTCGTGGTGCCTTACAAGGCACCCGACAAGAAGGGCAAGAAGAAAGAGGTACCGGAGGCCAGGGAGGGCCTCCGCCCCAGGGCTCGTCCGGGCAATCGGTCCGGGGACGCCGCGGCCTCATCCGTACAGGATGGGGACGGGGATGAGGATGAGGAGGAGAGCGCCTCCTCGTGCTCCAAAAAGAGGGCGGCATCCAAGGACGTTGAAGAGGTTCAACCCCCTCAAGCTCTGAAGAGGCAGTGCCGGCCCAAGCTGGTCCTGTCTGACAGCTCGGACGAGTAGTCCGAAGCGTCTGAGGAGATCCCGAAGAAGGGACCCAGGGTCAAGCCCCTGGCCAGCAGGTATGGAGCTGGTATTTTCAGCTACCTCGTTTTGAGTAATTCATTCTAGTTGGAGGCTAACTGTTCAAAATTGTAGTCCTCCACGCGATCGCCCCTCCGAGCAGACCTCGGAGGGGACGTTCCCGCCCGCCGAACTGGCGGACAGTGGGTCTACGTCACGCTCCGCGCCTCCCCTGATTCCTGAAGAGGTTGGGGAGGTGCGATCCCGAAGGACTCCTCCTCCTCCGAACACAGAGGGGGAGGTTGACACCGTAATGGCTGAGGCTAACACCTCGGTCGCCGAAGACCAGGAGGGACGCGCCGATGTGGGTAGGCAGTCCAAACCATCCAGACCCCATCAGCCATCCGCTCCCGAGCCCCCAGGACCTTCGATGGCACAGGTTCCTCCTTCTAGCGAAGAAGGGGTTGGGAAGCTAATGCCAGCACCGGACACCTCCAAACGGGCGACGGGTGGCTGGCCGGACGCGCTGGAGGAGTTGGTGAACAACTCCGTCATTATTGATGGGCACCGCACTCTCATGAGTGCGGTCATGCAAGGTGTTCGGTCCATTCAATCTGGACTGAACGACGCTGTCCAAGGCCTTCTGACAGGCTTTGAGGTAAGTCAAGTAATACTCTTTTTTCATAAATTGGATTTAGTCCTTAGTTTAAGTGTGCCATATCAGTAGTAGTGTCGTGGTTTTGTCACGGCAGATGTCCTATAGAAAGGACTTAGTCGTGGAGCCATCGCTATGGGTTAGCTTAACGGGTTAAAGCGGACAAGGGACGCAAGAGAGTTTTATACTAGTTCCGCCCCTTTCGATGAAGGTAAAAGCCTACGTCTAGTTGTGATTGAATTGATGGGGTTTCGATGACCAGGGAGCGGATACGCTTTGCCTGGGTCTCGAGTTGTTGTCTGTTGTCCTTGAACCGCCGCCGGGTCGTCCCCTTATATACATGGGTTGACGCGCGTCGGTTTACAGACTCCGAGGCCGGCTCATAATCGTGTCCGGCTCGGTCTCTGCTACTTCTATCTTACAACACAAGTTTACATATCAATGCCGATTTGTGTCTACAGGCCTTAAACCGGCTTTGGGCCCTGGGCCTTCATGAAGCGTCATCGTCTGTCTTCATGGGCTTCAGATACAGATGAACTACTTATGAGGTTAACCCGGCCTCTCCTGGCCGGTTTACGCCCTGTGGTAATATCCCCAACATTAGGCCCCAGATTGATTTGAACTAGTTCATGTCAATCCTCAATACTTAAGAAAATTTCTTCTTCAACATCTTCACACAATCTTGTAAACCGCCATGACATCATCTTCTAGGATCATGGTAAACCGCCGTGATGTCACCTGTCATTAACGAGCCTCTGACAATCGAGGCGACATCATCGCCTCATATCAAAAAATCTGGCTCCTCGATTTTCGCGTCTGTCGTTTATCTCCCTTATAAATAGGGCCAGGGGGTCTTTCCATTTTCCCCCTCGTGCCTCTTCGCTTCATTGTCATCCTCGCGACGCTCGACCCTTCGACCTCGGCCGCCGCTGTCAACCTTCGACTGCTGCACTAACCTTGGCTGCTGCATCGACCTAAACGTACCAGAGCTCCTCCGCCCGCCGCCGCTGCTCAACAGCCTCCGTAAGTCTCCCCTTTCTCTTACCATAGATCTGCACTTAGGGTTTCTGTCGTTCATTAGTGTTCGTCGCCGCCCTTCTTTTTCGTTATTTATATCCATGGATTAGATCCAAAAACCACATAGATCTCGCGCGGTAGTAGTTTAAACCACATAGATCTCGCGCGGTAGTAGTTTCAGCACCTGTTTGATATCCAACTCATCTCAACTTGGTGAACTTTCAGTACGCTGGAATTTAGGTCAGAATATATTTTGTTTTTCCTACGCGCGGTAGATCTGAAATTACCACAGCTAGATGTGAAACTTGTTTCTTCCTTCTCTTACACACTTTGAATACCGGATTGGCCAGTTTAACTTCACAGAAAAAATGATGACCCGGTAGATACCATTAGTCCCCTGTTGACCCGTCAATGCATTACACCATTCCATTGTCAGACTCCGGTTTATGAATAACCAAATCCGGTTTACCAATATGCTTGTATCCTCATACCGCTGTATAGTTGTCCACTTTAAATCTTAAACCGGTAATAATCATGTTTCAGATTTTCCTTGTCATGGCTAAGCAAGTCTATGAGTGCAATTGGGCTCCCTCTCGAGTAACCGAGGAACAGTTAACAACCTTGTTAAAACGGGCGCTTTAGCCAAGAAAGATGTCATCCACTGGAGGGTCCCTGGCCCAGAAAATCCTCCTACACCCAAGGATGGAGAGGTAGTCGTGTTTGCTGATCATCTCGGACGAGGTTTTAGCCCTCCCGGTTCAAAAATTTCCGGGATGTACCGGCTAGTTTTCAGCTGCGCCCTCAAGACATTGGTCCTAACTCTGTAACCAACATCTGCCACTTCCAAGTCTTTTGTGAGGTTTATCTGCAAGAGGAACCGTCAGTCGAACTGTTTCAGGATTTCTTTCACTTAAACCGTCGCATAGAGTTCTCAGATGGACCCAATACGGAACTGGGCGGAATGGCGGTTTAGAAAAGGAAGGAAGTCACCTTCCCTCATCCCAAACTCCACAGTCACCCTAAAGAGCGGAACCAGACTTGGTTTTACTGCATGGATACATCTCCATCTGATGAAAATCCTTTGCCGGGTAACCGCCCTGAACGCCTTAGCAACACACATCCTTTTCCTCAGAGGTTGACAGCAAGAGAACGGGCCAACTATGCTCCCCAATTATCAAAGCTTAGAGCCTTCATGGCGAATAGTTTGACAGGAGTTGATCTTGCTCGTTGCTGGATAAGCTGGAGCATTCTGCCCTTAAGCCGGTGCCCCGGTTTGATGTGTGAGTACATGGGGAGTTTGAAGGATGCTCAGCGGCACATTGACATTCAGCTTACAGACGAAGAAATCATTGAGGCTGTAAAGAAAATATTGAACGAACCGGAGGCCGTCTATGCCCAAACCGGACTACTTCCTTTCTGCACCTTCAACAAACCACCAGCTATAAGAATCATATAATCCTTTGTATCTAAATTTGCTTCTGTCCAAATATTCTCTGAAAGTGTGATTATTTTCTGACAGGGTGATGATCCGTTCTGGAACAAGAAACCATCACAAGACAAACCGGCGAAGCCGCAAGACAAACCGGTCAAGCCAGTTCGTCCAAAGACAAAGGTTGTTAAGAAACCTGCCAAGAGAAGGACCGCTGCATCCTCTGATCTACCAGCTGATAACGATGTGCATAATCCGGAACCAGAGGTAGAACTTGACTCTCTTGGTTCATTTTTCGTACATCTCATTGACAATGATTATTATCAGGACGACGCTGAAGGCAGTCACGATGAGGACGTAGAGGTAACCATTCTTTCCTCCGATTCAGATCCTCTGCCAACATCAAAAATTCGTCAAGCAAACCGGAAAGTAAAATTTTCTCACCCTCTTGCTTACTTGGACCCTAACTTTCTTTTGAAGACTCAGCAGCACGAAGCTCGTCGTACAACCCGGCACAGCGGCCAGGTAGTTACCTCCGCCGGTTTACCGAACAGTCCGGTTCGGAAACGCCGATCAGAGGTCTCTTATCCCATTGATACTTCATGCCCAAAAGCAGGTTGTTTTCGCCAGCCTCTTAACCCATCTGATTCAAATTATCAGGGTACTTCTCACTCATCCTCTGGCGAGTCCTCGGCCACACAGCTTCCACCCCTCAAAACAGTTCCTGGGTGAGCTATGCACATGTCTTTATTCTTGATGTGTTATCTTTACGTACTGTACTGATCCTTATGTCTATCTTTTCTCAACGCCAAGCCAAGACCCAGCAAGAAAGCTCGGTTAAACAACCGGCTGATGATAATGTAGCTGCTGAACCGGAGACAACTCCAGATCTGGAAGGAACCGACGCTGACGCCATGCTTCATGATCCGCCGCTTCAAGACAATGATTTCCTTGCTGAACAAGTGCAAGTTGACACTACAAGCCATGCAGACCGGCCAACCAGCCCTGTCCGAACTGATGATAAACCGGTCAGTCCAGCTAAGGACACTGATAAACTGCCAAATCCGGCGAAGGCTGCTGATGAACAAGATGATGACGTTATGATTACTGGTACTGGCCACACCACTCCTGGAAATCCTGTAGCTTTGTCAAAGCATACTGCCAAGGATGATCTCTCTGCTATCGGCAGAGGCAAATGGAATGCCGATTTATCAAGCTACGCCCATCTCAATGCTCAAGATATTCACTCTGGCTTCTTGAACCGTCTGTATACCAGCCGTGACTATGAAGCTAGTTTGGTAAACTTGATGAAGGAGCGATATGAGGTAACTACTGTTTTTCTCTTTTGTCTAATTGCAGTTTATCAACTCCTAGTAGCCCCCAAGTGACGGTTTATGATACCAATCTAAACCAAGACTTTTTTCATAACTTAACTTTGCATATTTAGCCTCCAGGGACCGGATTACCTTTTTAAGATGAACCGGTTCCTTAAAATTTGCCATACTGCTCTTTCGCCGGTATAGGCCCCAAGGGTCGGTTTAACTTTATAAAGATGAACCGGGACTATAGAAGAATTCCCATACCAACAGTTTTTGAGCAAACACACAGTAGCCCCCAAGTGCCAAGATTAATACTTGTATTGTACTTGGGACTTGTAGAAATTTCTAATAAGGAGTAAATATGCATTAGCCCCCAAGTAGCAAGGGAATAACTTGTTATGTGCTTGGTACTTCAAATAAGTACTGTCAACTCACTATGTATCTGTCTCTTTATAGGCTGAACTGAGAAAGAAGGAAAGCCAAACCGCTGATCTGCAAGAAAATATCAAGTCCCAACAGGCCGAAACTTCCAAAGCAAAAGATGAGCTGACGAGCGCCTTAGCCGCTATGGAAAAGCTAAAGGAAAGCTTTGCCAAGGAGCGGGCGGATTGGAACACAGAGAAATCCGCTTTGTGGAAAAGAGCTGAAGATGCAGAAGCAGCTCTCAAACCGGTGGTAGACGAGCTGACTGGGGTAAAGCGGCAAGTACATGCGATGACCGCTGCTGTGTTTGGTAAGCATCTTTTCCTTAATATTGTCAACATATCTTCCCATCCGTTGCGGGTTTACTAATGTTTGCAATGATGCAGGAACTCGCATTAGTCATCTGGGCTCTGATGTTCACAAGAAGCTGAAGGCTGCTTACACGCTGACAGAACAACTGTATGCCGGCGCTCAACGAATTATCTGCACCGCTTCTCACAATAAGGCGCCCCCGACGTTGATCAAGGATACCTTAGATAGGCTATCTATGCTGCCTGCCCGGATAGAAGAGCTAAAGAGGTCTGCTACAAGGGCTGGCGCTCTGAGCGCACTAACCCGGGCAAAAGCATGGGTGCCTGATCTTGATCCGACGGACGTGGCTAAAGGCTACCCAAGCTTAAAAGAAGACGGATCAGAGTTTGGCACTGATGATCTTCGCGCCATAAACCGGGAAGTACGTCCACTGGCTTGTCAACTTGCTGAAGAGGCTGATCTTTCATTTTACCAGGCGAGCTATGATACCAATAACAAGCGGGTTGCTGCACCAACTCCTGAGGCTCAAAACCTGATCCCTCCAATCCATAAGCACACTTATGCCCCTGATATTGAACCGTCCACCCTTATAAGCGACGAAGCTGTGTTCCAAGCTTTAACTGGGATCGACTGGACAACTGTTGACTTCCAGCCGCTGGGTAGAAACGAAGAAGATGAACCGGTGCAAGATGATCCGCAGCCGTCAGGTCAAGCTGCTTAGCGATCATAACCCGGGGGGCGGTTTAATCTTCCATACTGCAATGTTTATTGAAAAACAATTATTCTTTTGGGCACTGAAACGCCTTGTAATAGGTTAGTTAAAACACTTCGTCTGTTATGCCTTCGTGCATATTTATCTGCAACTGATGCATGTTAATCCGCCATGCTTGAGATATGATGTTCATAATCCATAGCTATTTATTCAAGCTGTTCCTGCAGATAAGAAGCTTAAAGTGCCCTGGCGGTTTACCACCGGGCGGGTCATGATACCCAACTATATATATGACCAAGGTTTATAACCAAGGTTGTAAAAGATAACCAAATATGGAAATATATGATACCTGTGATCTTTAGGCATAGTGTTGGCTGACCAACCTTGTGATGAGGGTAATAACCCTAATCCGGAGTAAAAGTATCTCCTGTTATATAATGCTGGTTTACAATAAAACCGTTCCGGGTTGTGATAAACACCGGTTTATTCCATACTGGTGACTATGAGTCAAAACCAGACCGGGCTGATAGTCTCCGGATTATAACTTGATCATGTACTGACAACTTGTAGTTGACAGCCTAACCGGGTTGATAAACACCAATTTGAAAACATCACAAATCTTAGCAAAAGAAAAAGAAACTTAGCAAAAGGCAAATAAAACCGTTGTAGTCGAGGCTTTTCACGGGCTGCCGGGCCCCAAATTTGATCAAGAGGTGTTGCTATGGTTCGGGTTCGACCAAGCCCCCAAGTGATGCTGTGGCATTACGCCGATCAAGAGGTGTTGGTATGGTTCGGGTTCGACCAAGCCCCCAAGTGATGCTATGGCATTACGCCGATCAAGAGGTGTTGCTATGGTTCGGGTTCGACCAAGCCCCCAAGCGATGCTGTGGCATTACGCCGATCAAGAGGCGTAGCTATGGTTCGGGTTCGACCATGCCCCCAAGTGATGCTGTGGCATTACGCCGATCAAGAGGCGTAGCTATGGTTCGGATACGACCAAGCCCCCAAGTGATGTTGTGGCATTGCGCCGATCAAGAGGTGTAGCTGTGGTTCGGATACGACCAAGCCCCTAAGTGACCTAATATCAAGCTTTGAGAAGCTGAATCAAGGGGTAAACCGGACGCCGCTTTGTAAGCTCCATGTAACCACACATGATGTAAGAAAACAACAGATACCCCGCTTTAGCTGAGGTTCTGGTTTATTATATTGATCATAATATATACAATGTCATAATATGTACATAAGCAGAGCCTGTAGCTCAAGTATAGTAAGGCCGAAGATGAGCAATATTCCACGGCCGGTTGGTCTCCTCCTCCGATTTACGTGAGTCTTTGCGCTCTCGAACATCGATTAGGTAGTATGACCCGTTGTGCAGATCCTTCCTGAAAGGTTCTGGTTCTAACCTGGCGGCTATGATAACAACGCAGATCTTGCTGATAAATCGCCGAACGGGCTGCCGCCATGTCACGCTCCTCATCTAACAGGTCAAGAGCTTCCTGCCGTGCCTTCTCGTTGTCAGCTTCAACGTATGCCGCTACACGAGGTGAGTCATGACGGATGTCACTAGGAAGAACCGCTTCCGCTCCATAAACCATGAAGAACGGTGTGTATCCTGTCGATCTGTTGGGTGTGGTATTGATGCTCCATAACACTGAAGGTAGCTCCTCAACCCAACAACCCGGCGTCCGTTGCAAAGGAACCATAAGCCGGGGTTTGATGCCTCTCAAGATCTCTTGATTGGCCCTTTCTGCTTGACCATTGGACTGGGGGTGAGCCACTGATGATACGTCAAGCCGGATGTGCTCATGTTGACAGAACTCCTTCATGGCACCCTTTGACAGATTGGTACCATTGTCTGTTATAATGCTGTGTGGAAAGCCAAACCGGAAGATCACCTTTTTGATGAATTGAACCACCGTGGCCGCGTCACACTTACTAACTGGCTCTGCCTCTACCCATTTTGTGAACTTATCAACCGCCACCAAAAGGTGGGTCTTCTTGTCCTTGGACCTCTTGAAAGGCCCAACCATATCCTGCCCCCAAGTTGCAAACGGCGAGGTGATTGGAATCATCCTCAATTCTTGAGCTGGTACATGAGCGCGCCTTGAGAATTTCTGACAACCATCACATCTTTTGACCAAGTCCTCGGCATCAGCATGAGCTGTCAACCAATAGAAACCGTGACGGAACGCCTTGGCCACCAAAGATTTTGAACCGGCGTGGTGACCACAATCTCCTTCGTGGATCTCACGCAAAATTTCACGGCCTTCCTCCGGAGACACACAGCGTTGAAACGCCCCTGTCACACTGCAATGATGTAACTCTCCATTGGTAACAGTCATGGACTTGGACCGGCGGGTTATCTGCTTGCCCAAAGTTTCATCCTCTGGTAACTCACCCCGGTTTATATACGCCAAATATGGAACCGTCCAATCCGGGATAACATGAAGAGCCGCCACCAACTGGGCCTCCGAATCAGGAACAACCAAATCCTCTTCACTAGGGAGCTTGACGGACGGATTATGCAAAACATCCAAGAAGACATTAGGTGGAACCGGTTTACGTTGGGAACCCAGGCGGCTTAAAGTGTCCGCCGCTTCATTCTTTCGCCGGTCCACATGATCGACCTGATAACCTTTAAAGTGACGTGCAACAATATCCACCTCACGACGATATGCTGCCATGAGTGGGTCCTTGGAATCCCAAGTGCCGGACACTTGTTGAGCCACCAGATCCGAGTCACCGAAGCACTTAACTCGGCTTAAGTTCATCTCCTTAGCCATCCGAAGACCATGGAGTAAAGCCTCATATTCAGCTGCATTGTTAGTGCAAGGGAACATTAAACGGAGAACATAACAAAACTTATCACCTCATGGGGAAGTTAATACGACTCCAGCCCCCGATCCCTCCAATTGCCTGGACCCATCAAAATGAATAGTCCAATAAGTATGATCCGACTTCTCTTCTGGCGCTTGTAACTCTGTCCAATCATTTGATGAAATCCACAAGTGCCTGAGATTTGATCGCCGTTCGGGGCATGTATTTCAACCCGTGAGGCCCGAGCTCGATAGCCCATTTAGCAATCCGGCCGGTTGCTTCCTTGTTCTGGATTATATCTCCCAAAGGAGCAGAGCTGACCACCGTGATGGGATGACCTTGGAAATACTGCTTCAGCTTCCGGCTTGCCATGAAAACCCCATACACCAATTTTTGCAAATGCGGGTACCTCTGCTTGGACTCAATAAGTACCTCACTGATATAGTAAACCGGCCGCTGAACCGGATATTCCTTTCCTGCCTCTTTGTGCTCTACCACTATAGCCACACTAACAGCCCGAGCGTTAGCTACCACATATAGCAGCAACGGTTCTTTGTCAACCGGAGCAGCGAGAATCGGCGGATTAGTTAGCTGCCGCTTTAAGTCCTCAAATGCTTCATTAGCGGCGTCACTCCAGACGAAGTTATCCATTTTCTTCAGCATCTGATACAAAGGGATGGCCTTCTCGCCAAGGCGACTGACAAACCGGCTCAACGCGGCAATCCGGCCTGCCAGGCGTTGAACAGCATTGATACACTTTGGTTTAGTCAAGGAGGTGATGGCTTTGATCTTTTCTGGATTAGCTTCAATGCCCCTGTTAGACACCAAAAAACCCAAGAGTTTGCCTGCAGGTACACCAAAGACACACTTGGCCGGATTAAGCATCATTTTATAAACCCGCAGGTTATCAAAGGTTTCCTTCAAGTCATCAATCAATGTTTCCTTCTTCCTTGATTTTACCACAATATCATCCACATAGGCGTGAACATTGCGGCCGATCTGCTTATGAAGACAATTCTGTACACACCGCTTATAAGTCGCCTAGGCACTCTTGAGCCCAAAGGGCATGGACACATAGCAGAAGGCTCCAAAGGGAGTTATGAAGGCTGTCTTCTCCTGGTCCTTAACTGCCATTTTGATCTGATGATAACTAGAGTATGCATCCAAAAAGCTTAAACGCTCACAACCCGCCGTAGCATCAATAATTTGATCAATACGGGGAAGGGCAAAAGGATCTGCTGGGCAAGCTTTGTTGAGATCTGTGTAGTCCACACACATACGCCAAGTGCCATTCTTCTTGAGAACCAGCACCGGATTAGCCAACCACTCAGGATGGAATACTTCAACGATAAATCCAGCTGCTAAGAGCCTGGCTACTTCTTCTCCAATAGCTTTGCGTCTTTCTTCATTGAACCGGCGGAGAAACTGCTTGACCGGTTTATACTTAGGATCAACATTGAGAGTGTGCTCAGCGAGTTCTCTTGGTACACCTGGCATGTCAGAAGGCTTCCATGCAAAGATGTGTCGATTCTCACGGATGAACTTGATGAGCGCGCCTTCCTATTTCGGATCTAAGTTAGCGCTGATGCTGAACTGCTTGGACGAATCACCAGGTACGAAGTCAACAAGCTTAGTCTCGTCAGCCGATTTAAACTTCAGGGCCGGATCAGGCTTTGTAGTTGGTTTCTTCAACGAAGTCATATCTGCCGGATCAACATTGTCCTTGTAAAACTTCAACTCTTCTGTTGCACAAACCGACTCAGCATAAGCCGCATCACCTTCTTCACACTCCAGAGCAATCTTGCGGCTCCCATGCACGGTTATAGTTCCCTTGTGACCTGGCATCTTGAGCTGTAGATAAACATAACAAGGCCGTGCCATAAACTTAGCATAAGCTGCCGTCCAAATAGGGCATGATATGGGCTGCTGATTTTCACCACTTCAAAGGTCAAGGTTTCTGATCTTGAGTCATGCTCATCTCCAAAAGCCACCTCCAGAGCTATCTTACCAACAGGATATGCCGACTTACCAGGCACCACACCATGGAACACCGTATTGGATGGTTTAAGATTTTTATCTGTTAACCCCATGCGATGGAAAGTTTCATAATAAAGGATATTGATGCTACTCCCTCCATCCATGAGTACCTTAGTCAACTTATAACCTCCCACCTGAGGTGCCACCACCAGAGCCAGATGACCCGGATTGTCAACCCAGGGTGGATGATCTTCTCTACTCCACACAATCGGCTGCTCGGACCAGCACAAATAACGGGGCACGGCCGGTTCAACGGTATTCACCACCCTTTTATGAAGCTTCTGATCGCGCTTGTCCAAGCTAGTGGTGAAGACATGATACTGTCCGCTATTCAACTGCTTTGGGTTGCTTTGGTAACCCGACTGCTGCTGCTGCTGATTGCCCTGATGATTATAGCCACTTTGATTACCCTGATTTCTTTGATTGTTATGTCCACCCTGATTGCCATGGAATCCTGAAAAGGAATTTCCTCCGCCATAACCCGGCCCATGAGAGCCAGAGCCTGAACCGCCTCCTGATCCATGATCATACCAGAAAGAATCAGAATTTTTGAACTCTTGCATGATGTAACAATCTTTCCAGAGGTGTGTGGATGGTTCCTCCTTCCTCCCATGCTTTGGACAGGGCTGGTTCAACAGATACGACAAACGGTCCGGATTAGGATTTGGCATTCCACTGCGCCGGGGCGGTTTACCCTTACGCCGCTGGCCCTTGTCGTGTGTACTAGTGTTAGCCACAAAGTGTAAACCGTGGTCTGCTTTATGCTTGCCGCCGTTTCCATGACCCGCCGGGTTGGGGTGCTGCCCCTTGGCGTTGCTGCTCTTCTTTCCCTTCCCTGTCTTATCATCATCAGACTCGGGATCCTTGGTACTATCCAAGTCGGCATACTTTACCAGTGCAGCCATGAGGGTTCTCATGTCATTACAATGACGTTTGAGCCGTCCCAATTTCAACTTCAGGGGTTCAAACCGGCAATTGCCTTCCAATGTTAAAACTGCGGTGTCAGTGTTGATGCGGTCTGATGAGTGCAAAATCTCCGAAACCCGGCGCACCCAACGGGTTGTTGACTCTCCTTCCTCCTGGACACACGTAGCTAAGTCCACAATTGACATGGGCTGCTTGCATGTATCCTTGAAATGCTGAATAAACCGGGCTCTCAACTCGGCCCATGACCTCATAGAATTAGCCGGTAAGCTCTTTAGCCAAGTGCGGGCCGTTCCTTCTAGCATCATGGTGAAGTACTTCGCACATGCCGCATCATCCACGTCCAACATCTCCATGGCCATCTCATAGCTTTCGACCCATGTTTCAGGGGATAAATTGGCGGTGTAATTCGGCACCTTGCGCGGGCCCTTGAAATCCTTGGGCAGGCGCACATTGCGCAACGCTGGGACAAGACATGGCACTCCCAAGGAACTAGAGGTAACTCCTGGTTCCACCGATGTGGTTGGATGAACCGGAGTAAGCTGACAGGCTTCGTGCTGTGCCACTAACTCGGCCTCTCTGCGTGCCCGAGCCCGGCCCACCACCTCCTGAGCATCACCAGCACTACAAGAAATATGTCAACTAGTAACCTTCTGTCAGTGACCCTGGAAGAATTGGTCATAGATCTATGACAATTTGAGACCTATTGGTCAAAAGCTGTTCGGGGGGCTCCAAACCCTAAACCATTGCGACCATTTTGGTCAGAAAGGTCATAATTTCCTTACACGAAATGGTCATAAAGCAAACAGCACTAGTCCGCAGCCTTATTTCTAGTTGTTAACGACCAATATAGATGGTCATAGCCTTGTAAATTGTGGTGGGTTGTGATGACTAGGCGCCATCTCATCAGTTTTGCCTATGTGTCATGTCCATGTGTCAATTTTTGCCCAAGGTTGTGAAACAACCTATATCTCTGTTATTCCAAAAATTCCCGAAAAATTATCATAAATTGTTTGGATCATATCTTTATCAAATATGTCAAAAACCTTCCTTGCCTAGTTCAAAAATAATTCAACAATATTCATTTTCCTATTCTGTTCAGAGCAGCACTTTGTGAAGGAAGTACCACTTTGGCATGTCTAAATAGTATCCATTTTCTACAGTGCTTTCCTATGCCCAAATAACCATCCTCCACAAAATTCCAGCTCAATCCATTCATTATTTTGAGCCCAGCTTCAACATTCGTATTTATGTTCAGTGTGGTACTTTGCAAAGCAAGTACCACCTAGGCTCCTCCTTTTCAGCTGAAAATTTGTGAAGACGGTCTTCTTAGTAACTGATCATCCTCAGCCAAAACTCACGCCCATTAGTTATGTACATTTCCCGTACTGCTAATCAAACACTTGGCTGCTAATTCATGTTTGAGCATCGATCGGTCTCCTCATGAGAATCTTATGTTGTAATTTTATTCCTAGCACCTACCTGGGGAGTGCCCAACCCACTAGACATGCCTAGCCCACCCAGAACACATGGCAACGCCACGGTCACGCGGTGACCACGCGGCGGGCATGCGAGTTTACGCGCTCTAGAGTTGGGGCCCTCGGCCACCGCCCAAACCTCAACGTATCGCCACCGAACCATGTATTTATGATTGAATAGGTACTTATGTAACTAGAAATGATTTTTTGAAAAAATAAATAGCAAACTATGAGGCAGCTGCAGTTCAAATTTGACCCGCTTCCAGCTGAATCGGCAGAAATTTGTCTTTTTCATGAGAGGTGGATCAAAACTTTTTACACCAAACCATTTTGTCAATTGTGCATTAAATATGTCCTAGTATTTTAGAAAATTGATTTGGTCCAATTTTGCAACAATTATTTGGGAGGTCCTTCACAAAAAAACCTCCTTTTGGGCACTCGAAAAATGGAAAATGGTTTTTTCGTCCAAAGCAAATGAAAACTTCCTTAGGCAACATTGTTTGCCATTCCAATATGCACCCTTGTGCACAATATGAGATCATTTGAACAAACTATGCCATGAATGTGGCCATAAGATTGATCATTCGGCTTGAAAGTCATTGATCTCCACACGTGATAGCTCGTTTCTGAGAACACTTTTAAAAAATAATTGCCGTATTACAAGTTTGTTATTTTTCCTGGGAACTTGGCCACATATAATGACACAATGCGAAGGTTTCCCAATTTTTTGATTTTTTTTGAATTTTTTATGCCCGTTTCAAAATATGGTCAAAACGGTGGGAATGACCGTTCCTAGCTAGTGGTTGAATCTTAATTCTTTTGGTGTTTCTCTGATTAAATAGATACTTATGTACGTAGAAATGATTTTTGGAAAAAATAAATAGCAAACTATGAGGCAGCTGCAGTTCAAATTTGACCCGCTTCCAGCTGAATCGGCGGAAATTTGTCTTTTTCACGAGAGGTGGATCAAAATTTTTTACACCCAACCATTTTGTCAATTGTGCATTAAATATGTCCTAGTATTTTAGAAAATTGATATTGTCCAATTTTGCAACAATTATTTGGGAGGTCCTTCACAAAAAAACCTCCTTTTGGGCACTAGAAAAATGGAAAATGTTTTTTCGTCCAAAGAAAATGAAAACTCCCTTAGGAAACATTGTTTGGAATTCCAAGATGCACCCTTTTGCACAATATGAGATCATTTGAACAAACTATGCCATGAATGTGGCCATAAGATTGATCATTTGGCTTGAAAGCCATGAATCTTCACGCATGATAGCTCATTTCTGAGAACACTTTTTTAAAATAATTGTCCTATTACAAGTTTATTATTTTTCCTGGTAACTTGGTCACATATAATGACACAATCCGAATGTTTCCCAATTTTTTGATTTTTTTGAATTTTTTATGCCCGTTTCAAAATGCGATAAAAACGGCGGGCTTGACCGTTCCTAGCTAATGGTTGAATCTCGGAATTATTTTGGTGTTTCTCTGAATAAATAGATACTTTTGTACCTAGAAATGATTTTTGGAAAAAATAAATAGCAAACTATGAGGCAGCCGCAGTTCAAATTTGACCCGCTTCCTACTGAATCGGCGGAAATTTGTCTTTTTCGCGAGAGGTGGATCAAAACTTTTGAAACCCAACAATTTGGTCAATTGTGCATTAAATATGGCCTAGTATTTTAGAAAAATGATTTGGTCCAATTTTGCAACAATTATTTGGGAGGTCCTTCACAAAAAAAAACCTCCTTTTGGGCACTCGAAAATGGAAAATGGTTTTTTCGTCCAAAGAAAATGAAAACTTCCTCAGGCAACATTGTTTGCCATTCCAATATGCACCCTTGTGCACAATATGAGATCATTTGAACAAACTATGCCATGAATGTGGCCATAAGATTGATCATTTGGCTTGAAAGTCATTGATCTCCACACGTGATTGCTCGTTTCTGAGAACACTTTTTTTAAAATAATTGCTGTATTACAAGTTTGTTATTTTTCCTGGGAAATTGGCCACATATAATGACACAATGCGAAGGTTTCCCAATTTTTTGATTTTTTTGGAATTTTTTCTGCCCGTTTCAAAATGCGGTCAAAACGGCAGGAATAACCGTTCCTAGCTAGTGGTTGAATCTTGGAATTTTTTTGGTGTTTCTCTGATTAAATAGATACTTATGTACCTAGAAATGATTTTTGAAAAAAATAAAGAGCAAACTACAAGGCAGCTACAGTTCAAATTTGACCCGCTTCCAACTGAATCGGCGAAAATTTGTCTTTTTCATGAGAGGTGGATGAAAACTTTTTACACCCAACCATTTGGTAAATTGTGCATTAAATATGGCCTAGTATTTTAGAAAAATGATCTGGTCCAATTTTGCAACAAATATATTATATGTCCTTCACAAGAAAACTTATTTCGGGCACTCGAAAAATGGAAAATTGATTTTTAGTTAACTACGACCAATTTTGTAGTTAACTATGACCAATTTAGATGGTCATGACATCGTACGCGTGTACTGCATTTTGATTGGTCCGTGGGTGTTTCACGCGGATCGTGGATGGAACACCGTTGGATTTATGCGGATCTAACGGTTGTCCTCACCCCAAGCCCGCCTAAGCCGAAACCCTAGTCCTCATGGGCATTTTTCATTCACCCCTCCCCGCCTCCTTTCTTTCTCCCCTCGCTCTCCTCTCCTCCTCCCCTCCCCGCTCCCTCCCATGCCGAACCCCGTCGCCTCCCCTCTCCTCCTTCCCTCCTGCGCGCGTCGGCCACCTCCCTCCGGCGGAGCTCGACCCCCACCCCCCAAGCGCCGCTGCTCCACCCTCTCCCGCGCCCCTCGATCCCAGATCCCCGTCTCCAAGTCACCCTCTCCCTCCCTCAGATCTCGATCCGCCGCCGCCCACCATCGACGACCCTCACCATAGACGAGATCGAGCTCCTCCCTCCCTCCCGTTCTCCCCTAGCCTTATCCACTCCGAGCCAACCAACCACTCCGTCCTTGGGATTTTGTCGCGAGGCGCCTCTTCTCGCCGGCCCGGCGACCACAGGCAGGCAGTCCACGGGCAGGATGGCGGCATGCCCCGCCACGACCACGTACGCGCACGACACTCCGCGCCTCCCCTCCCTCTCCTGCGGTTCCTAACATATGCGCTCCTCTCCTCTCCTTGGGTGACATGCAGGGCTCGCATGGGAGCAGCGCACGGCGGAGGCCTCTGGAGAAGCGGGAGGAGCTCGACCGTCCTCGCGCGCCCGGCCCATGGCAGGAGCACCACGGCGCGCGCCTCGGAGCTACAACATCTCCTTCGGCGACTTCGTCTTCGGCATCCTGCCGGCCACGCTTGTCGGCGTCGGCATCCTGGCGACTTCCTGTAATCCAGTTCGGCAACGCGTGCTAGGAACTTTACTGCCTCGAGCACGGTATCCTGGTTCATCATACCCCATCTCATCCCATCTCTCGCCCCTTCCGATGTCAGATCTTCTCTGGTCTAGAATATTTAGGCTGTAATTGATGCGCGATTTGAACCATGATGGGATTACTGGATTACCTTCCCGTGTAGGTCTAATTGTTTTCCCCCGAGAATGCGGCAATTAGTGTTTGATCTGTGCGACCCTTCTGAATTTGTCAGGAACATGAACTGTTTGTAGTTCCTAATTTAAGCTTGCGATCTGTGATGTCTAGCCATTTCGTTTTGTAGTTTTGATCTGATAAGCAATTGCAGTACGAGGATTGTGCTTTTCATGAGACATGGGTGCATTTCTGTACTAGTATAGTTGCCACTTGTATGAAATCTCAGATTTAGTTAGGCCATTATCATGCTTTACATAGTCATTTAGTGGTCCAATGTTGCATTGCATCTCCGGACTTGCATTATTGACGAGGGTGTATTTGGTCTGGGGCTCCATTGAAAAGGGAAGCATAAATATTCTGTCTTCCACCAAATTCTTTCTGGCTTTCTATACTGCAAACATAGGACCGGGATGTTATTGGTGTGAGCAATCAGAAGGAAGCAATAAAACATGCTGTCTTGTGTACATTTCACCATCCGTCGATCATTTTTTAAATCATCATCTTATTAACGTGACCAAAACTTACTCTTGTTCTTGCCCTTGCAGATCAAGGATATTGTCTGAGCGGCCAGGCGAGCCTGCTACAGAGCTTTGCCCATGGCGGCAACTGCGTGATCGAAATTAGCTTCAGTTTTGCTAGGATGTGTCATTGTGTTTGTAGATAATAGTGTTGATATGTTGATCTGCTTTATTCCTGATGTGGTAGTAGAAATAAGATAGACAAATTGGACAATGTTATGGCTTTGATTTTCCTAGGTTGTAGTTTGTTCCATATCGTGTTAGGTTGTATTGTATAATCTGCATTATAAATGTGGTTTCTAATGTGCTTATGCTAGATTAATGCATCAACCTGACATGTTACAAACCTTGAGCCAGAACCTATGACATCTCATTTTAAATGGTAATCATTGTTGTTAAAATGCTATTGTTTGATTTCATACAAGTATGTGCCCCCAACTGCTGTATAGTTGTATCCATATTTGTTTTGTACAAGTATATGACGAGCTGATGAACCAGCTACATACCCTGATATACAACGACTGATCGTTTCCAAATGAACTAGTCCGTTATAATTTTCTAAAACACTAATACTCGATGATTACAAGCAGAAGTAGTCTCTGTTTTTGTGTTACTAACTTTTCTTGAAAGTTGCATACACGTTTTTTTAATTCAGATGCGTGTACCACTGGATATGCACTCGTAGTACAGTACAGATCAGTAAACACTTGGTCAGGATTATGTTATCCTTCTTATCCTTTTTTAATTCAGAGGTGTTTTCACTTTTTGGTGCTGAGAATAGTAGCAAGTAGCGTCACCTGAGATGAAATTCTTGCTTCAAGGGTGAATGCTTGTCATTTTCTGCAGAATGCTAACACGAGTGCTACTTGAATCCTTAGAGTTGGTTTTTATTTCAGTACATCTAGTATCAAATATGGTATTTTTCATAACTAATGAATTAGGAGCCAATTACCTTTCCCTTCTTGCTGTTTCTTAAGAGTTGGGCCACTTGCAGAATTGTTCTTTAGATAGGCTTGTGAAGGAGCCAATTACCTTGCCCTTCTTGCTGTTTCTTAAGAGTCAAGTCACTTGAAGAATTGTTCTTTACATAGGCTTGTGAAGGATAGGGAAGCACCTTACCTATCATTGAACCCATCTATACTCGCTTCAGCTGCAACTCTATGTTTAATTCCGTGCTTGGGATTACTAATTGAGTCGTTCTACTACATCTTGTGATGAACTAAAGAAGATGATTTCTTTTTTTGCAGATAGCGTGCAAGAATTTCCCTCACTTGCGGCATTTATGTTTCGAATTGCCCTTCAGCACCACTGATCACCCGAAGCATTGTGTAATGGCAAGTCACAAGCACTGCCACCCCCTGTACATGATTCTGTTTGTAATATGAGTACAATAGAAGAGTTGACAACAACGCATTTGTAATGCGGCCTCGTTGCTGTTCTCTTTTTCATATGCAGTGCTACTGTTATGTGTGTGATGCTCCAGCTCCATGCAAGCACTGCGGCAAAGGGCTCTGTCAAGCAGGTCTCCGTGGTAAGCGCCTCAGTTCCGCTCCGTTCCCCATCTGCCTCTGTCTGTTCGTTCGAACTGGTGGTGCTGCGAGATGGGTTTGCTTGTGGATTCTTGTTTTGGTAGTAGTTTGCTTTGCTATGAGTAAAATGCTGGTACTTTGCTTGCCATGTCTGGTTCTTGTTTTGGTGGTAGTTTGCTTTGCTTATCCAGTAGTATCAGTCAATTGGCCAGCCTGTAGCAGCTTGTTGTTGTACATGATGGTGTTAACTGTGAAGATGCCAAGTGTGAGAAAATTAGACCAGCTGTCCATTTCTTGCCTGAATGCATTCTTTAAATGAGATGATGTGCTAGAGGCATGCTACTATATTGCCTTGCTGTAAACAAGATGGTGTTTACTATATTGTCTTTCCTGCACATTTGGTGTTCTATATTCTGACCTGCTGGTGTCATGTGTACTGTAATTCAAGAACTATCTTCACTGTTTCTACCTGCTGCATTGTCTCCCCCGTTCTCCTTCTATCTTAGTCTTGATATAACTCTGCAATTTACTTGAATCTGCAGTTCCTTTCAAAAGTATATGCAAAGTGTGTGTGTGTGTATCCAGTGAGCAAATCTGTAGTAATTACTGAATATACTATCTGCTTTCTTTTAGTGGCTATTTTCTGCTCAGTTCTCTTTTGACATATAGTTTGTTCTCTTTGAATGTGCAGATAGTACGCTATGCTGGTGATGTTTTTTCGTTGCTGGGATCATTTGAACCTGGATGTCATGTGTTATGTGATCTGAGCCATATGGCATATTGTAAAAAAATTATGTATGATGTTTTTTCGTTGCTGGGATCATGTGAAGATGTACGTTTGAAATGCTGCTTTGACAACAAACTTGTATTCCTGTGTACATCCTGCTTTGAAAGCAAAATTATGAAAATCTCTCAACAATATATATTGGTTAAATATCTGTTTTTCAATTTTCTCTGCTTAAAGTTGTACTGCACCTAAAAAGGCTACAGCCAAAAGTTATAAAAAACAAAATGAAAAGGCCAGCAAAAACAAAATGAAAAGGACAACAAAAAAGAAATTTACTAGAAAAAGGAAAGGGCACAGAAAAGAAAAAGGCCGTAAAATTTGGCTTTGCCCATTTAGTTGACCAAGAAAAAACACAAATAGGCTGAATTGTTGGCCTCGGCCCATGTAGAACACCGAATTGGACCGGGCTGAATCTTGTCAGTGACCTTTTCAATTGGTTGCAATTTTGCCACGTTAGATTACCATGTCGGATCCGACGTGGCCTGGGCAGACAGCCAGTGACCAAAACAAAAGGTCATGGGTTCAACGACCTTCTGTTTTGGTCGTAAATGTCTACGACCTTCTCACAGAGAAGGTCGTTAATTTCGGTTTACGACCACCAGCTTTTGACCTTCTGTTTTTGGTCACAAAAAGGTCGCAAATGAAAAACAATGACCTTTCAGTGACCAATAGTCAAGGTCACAAGTTGACATATTTCTTGTAGTGCAGCACCACCCGCCGGGTTATGGCCACGGGGCGGATCACGGTTCCGCGCATTGCTTGATACTGCCGGTTCATGCATATGCCTGCTGTAACTCGACCGCTGCTGGAGAATCGCCTTCGATCGGGATGGCCGCCAGCCGTGAAGCGACAACGACAATGTTGTCCATCGGGTTAGAATAGTGACCTGGTGGCGTGGGGACATGTGGTGCCACAATGTTGTTCTGACGAGGTGGATCCGCCAAACGTGGCTGAACCGGCACCCCTACCCCCGGTGTCTCCGCCCGGTTTACCACTGGCGGATTACTGGTCCCTGCTCCTGGGGTGTTAAAGAGATTTCTAGCGTCATATACCGGTGGCAAGCGAGATCGATGCCTCCTCTTCAGGACTTCGTTCGACGCACTCTGATCCAGCATAATCCGGTAAGCTTGTGCATCCAAAGCGGCCCTCTCGCGGCTATCCTGATATCCTCAGCTGCTAAGTCGATTTTGGCCTGGGTGATCTGATCTTTTACTTTCGCGATTTCCACATTGTGTGCATCCTGATCTGCCGGGTTAACCTCCGCCATCAGCGTTGCCAACGCGTCAAATAGATCAGATAGAACCCGAGCTGGCGGTCGCACAGGGCCTCCTGCCCCGGCCGCTGCCGCTGCTGTTGATCCGGAAATCATCGCCGCTGCGGTCGAAGAATGGAGCGCTGGTTGAGTGCCGGCCATGAAGATCGCCACCCAGTTTGGCAGATCAAAGGGGTCTGGAATACTGTCGCCATCGGAACAGCCCCCAATCCGGCCATCTTGTAACTGATATAACGACTTGGTCTCTCCAGTCGATGACTCGTCGCCGGAATAAATGACGGTCTCACCACCAGATTCCGATCTATCCTCAGATTCCCCTCCATGGATAACTCCCACGAAGGCACGCTTCATGACAGGCTTGACCCAGGTAGATCTCGCACGCTGAGCCGTTTTGACGAGGTCGGTGCAGATGTCTGGCTCAGGGCCCGGTTCGCCGATCTTGCCAATGAAAACATGTATGTCACCAAAGTGGACCCGGTACCCGTACTCGATTGAGCCGGCCTCGGGGCCCCAGCCTGCATCGTCGATGTAGAGCTTGCCGCGACGACTCTTGGTCATCCGGCCCACAGCGTAACCCTTGAGTCCTTCGAAGTTGCCCTCCAAGAACTTGAAACCATCATGCGATAGCCCCACGGTGGGCGCCAACTGTTGTGGTTTTGGCACGGCAGATGTCCTAGAGAAAGGACTTAGTCGTGGAGCCATCGCTACGGGTTAGCTTAAATGGGTTAAAGCGGACAAGGGACGCAAGAGAGTTTTATACTAGTTCGGCCCCTTACGATGAAGGTAAAAGCCTACGTCTAGTTGTGATGGAATTGATGGGGTTTCGATGACCAGGGAGCGAATACGCTTTGCCTGGGTCTCGAGTTGTTGTCTGTTATCCTTGAACCGCCGCCGGGTCGTCCCCTTATATACATGGGTTGACGCCCGTCGGTTTACAGACTCCGAGGCCGGCTCATAATCGTGTCCAGCTCGGTCTCTGCTACTTCTAACTTACAACACAAGTTTACATATCAATGCCGGTTTGTGTCTACAGGCCTTAAACCGGCTTTGGGCCCTGGGCCTTCATGAAGCGTCACCGTCTGTCTTCATGGGCTTCAGATACAGATGAACTACTTATGAAGTTAACCCGGCCTCTCCTGGCCGGTTTAAGCCCCGTGGTAATATCCCCAACAAGTAGCCCCTGAGATCTACGATGTTTGCAAAGAAAACCTGCGGAGGATCTCGTTCTGCAGACCATTATTTGAAGTGGTGTGAATTTTTAATGTCACATGCATCTTCTCTGGCCGCAACTGCTAATGTTGTGGTGCTAGAGGAGATGGATCGGAAGCTCAGGCATTCCGATAAAGAGCTAGACCTTGTCAACAAACAGCTTGACGAGGCGCAAGGTAAACCCTTCGATAAGATGTGTAATTGCTTGATGCCAGATATTGACGATCCTGAATGTATGCTGATATTTTATTGTGATGATCATGCAGCTGCCGCCGCCGAAGTCGAGGGCTTGAGGGAGGTGATACGTCTCCAACGTATCTATAATTTTTGATTGTTCCATGCTATTATATTATCTGTTTTGGATGTTTTATCTGCATTAATATGCTACTATATTATTTTTGGGACTAACTTATTAACCTAGAGACCAGTTTCTGTTTTTTCCTTGTTTTTGAGCTTCAGAGAAAAGGAATACCAAACGGAGTCCAAACGGAATAAAACCTACAGATGACTTTTCTTGGAACAGAAGACACCCCGGGGACTTGGAGATCAAGTCAGAAGAGCTGCGAGGCAGCGGCAAGGGGGGAGGACGCACCCTAGGGGGGGCGCCCCTCTGCCTTGCCGCCTCCTCGGGACTTCTGTGACCTAACCCTTGGCCCTATATATTCACATATATTCCCGAACCACCAGAAGCATCCACGAAAACACTTTTACACTGCCGCAACCTTTTGTTCCCATGAGATCCCATCTTGGGGCCTTTTCCGGCATCCTACCAGAGGGGGATTCAATCACAGAGGGCTTCTACATGAACTCTATTGCCCTTCCAATGAAGCGTGAGTAGTTTACCTCAGACCTACGGGTCCATAGCTAGTATCTAGATGGCTTCTTCTCTCTCTTTGATTCTCAATACCATGTTCTCCTCGATGTTCTTGGAGATCCATCCGATGTAATCTTCTTTTGCGGTGTGTTTGTCAAGATCCAATGAATTATGGATTTATGATCAGCTTATCTATGAAGAGTATTTGAATCTTCTCTGAATTCTTTTATGCATGATTTGATATCTTTGCAATTCTCTTCGAACTATCGATTTGGTTTGGCCAACTAGATTGGTTTTTCTTGCAATGGGAGAAGTGCTTAGCTTTGGGTTCAATCTTGTGGTGTCCTCACCCGGTGACAGTAGGGGTAGCGAGGCACGTATTGTATTGTTGCCATCGAGGATAAAAATATGGGGTTTACATCATATTGCTTGAGTTTATTTCTCTACATCATGTCATCTTACTTAAAGCATTACTCTGTTCTTCATGAACTCAATACTCTAGATGCAGGCAGGAGTCGGTCGATGTGTGGAGTAATAGTAGTAGTAGATGCAGGCAGGAGTCGGTCTACTTGACACGGACGTGATGCCTATATTTCATAATCATTGCCTTAGATATCGTCATAACTTTGCGCTTTTCTATCAATTGCTCAACAGTAATTTGTTCACCCACCATATTATGTGCTATCTTGAGAGAAGCCTCTAGTGAAATCTATGGCCCACGGGTCTATTTTTCGTCATATAAGTTTCTGATCTACTATTTTGCAATCTTTTACTTTTCGATCTATAAACCAAAAACCCCAAAAATATTTACTTTATCTTTGTTTAGTTTTATCTATCTCTATCAGATCTCACTTTTGCAAGTAACTGTGAAGGGATTGACAACCCCTTTATCGCGTTGGGTGCAAATGTTTGATTGTTTCTGCAGGTATTGGTGATTTGTGCGTTGTCTCCTACTGTATTGATACCTTGGTTCTCTAACTGAGGGAAATACTTATCTCTACTTTGCTACATCACCCTTTCATCTTCAAGCGAAAAACCAACGCAAGCTCAAGAAGTAGCAACAGGCCCTGAAGAAATCTGAGGCAGAGGCGGCCGCAAAGAAAACGGCCGCTGATAAGGCGATGGCCGAGCTCGAGAAGGCCTAGCTCGCTGGTGAGCAGCACGAGGCCCGAGTAACCGAAGTGCAAGTGGAGCTCCAGGATGCCGCTAAGAAGCTGGAGGTCCTTGAGAAGGAGTAGGAGGAGCGATCCTCCCAGCTGTCCAAGGCGGAGAAGGAGCTCCAGATGGCAAGGACAGAAGCGCGAGGTGTCCGGGAAGAGCTGCAAATGGTAAGAAATACTTACTACAGAGTGTGTTCGGGGGCAACAGGTTCGCCCTGCTGACGCGGGTCTGGCGCTCCGCAGGCGTCTCCGCTGAACTTCCGAAAGAACATGGCGGCCGCCATGGAGCATTATGCAGCTCATGAGGAGGACTCCGAGCAACGGCTGTTCTGGTCGCAGTTTCCGGCCTCTGAGCATCCCCCCTTCTCAGCAACCAGATGAAGCAGCTGATGGAGCTGCATCGGATGTCCGAACTGGCGCTGAAGGATCTATGTGTCCAACTGTGGCCGGCCGAACTGATTCTGGGGAGCTACTTCAGACTAGTGCAGAGGTTGCGCGATGCGCCGCTCCGCATTGGCGCCGTGAAGCGGTCGACATGCCTCGAGGGAGCTAGGCTGGCGTTTGCGAAGACCATGGTGCACTGGCCAAAGATCAATCCGATGGACATGGCCACTGGTCCTCCGCCCATGGGAAAGGAGCATCACCGCCCTGAGCAGTATTTTGCATCAGTGATGAATGGCGCGCAAGCAATAGAGGGGCAATGTTCAAAGGATGTAGTGCTTGAATAACTGTATTAAATTTTTATCAATTGGACCCTTATGCTTTATGATGCGTCCACCTGACTTATTTTGTCTTGTCATGATTTAATTTTGACTCCTGCGCGGCCGTATGTTTATTCTGAAAGCTACCAGTCGTCGGCTTCTACCCCAAGGTGAATATCACGAGGGGTGTTTTGTCTCCGCACTATTACCCTTAGCCAACGTCTTGGTACCCGAAGGCGGTAGTGTGTGAGCAAAACTAGGCAATAGGACTATTCGGTTTTATTGCTTTCACTTAGCCTTAGGAGCTTGACTATGGGAGCTAGTAACTAGCCCCCGGTGGCTTGTGACGTACTTGGAGGCCAATACTTGTCCTACCCGATCACATGGTTTGTGTTAAGACGAACCCATCGTGTGACACGGTGAAATCGCCAACGATTTTTAGACTCAAACCTCGTCATCGGATCGCTGACCAGTTCACGCTTACTATGACGGTCAGTTTTCGGCTTCTCCTCTTGAGGTACTTGACAGGGCTAGCCATAAGTACAATCGCATGGGTTCTCCCTTTGCCCTCTTAGCCGAACGAGCGGAACATAAGGGGCAAGCATAGGAGCCGGGCAACCCAACTATAGACCCAAGACATAGTTCGGAACTGATGCATGTATGCAATATCCGAGACGCCGAACACCTAGTAAAAAAAGGTGTCGGACTTGGGGTACGGAGCCAAGGGTTAAATCGAGCTCTAGGTTAGTTAGCCGATCATGTTTCCATGTTGGGCTTGTTTGAAGAGCGAGGGGAGAATCGGAAGGAAAGGAGACAATTGTGAGATGCGGATATCCAAACACCATAAGGGGCATTTTTATTATTTCTCGTAGGCTCAGGACGTCTAACCGTACAATTCAAACTGCCATGGCATTATTTTTAAAAAAGGGAAAAAGTTTTACAGAGTAAAGGTTTACGCAGGGCCTTGATGCGTGAGTCGAAGCCTCTACTATGCCCAGTTGCACGTCTGCACCTTTGCTTCTGAGAGCTAGGGGTTGGGACCTTCAATGAAACCTTGAGGGGCGTGGATCCTGCTGATTAAGCTTTATGCTTGGGGAGGTTTTCTGGAATTGTCCCCTAGGTCGTCCGAAGACAAGGCAACTCCGAAGTTCGGGTTAGCCGAACACATGCTCCCAATTTATTAATATATGCCTCACAACTGCCCATGGTATTTTGAGTGCAAAATTGTGTTGACGAGGCACGTGGAGCGCGAAGAATGTGGGCGTGACGTGGGGCGTGCATCCCTATTTGCGGTGAACGCATGTGGGTTCCCATGGCGGGGAGCGGGTTCAGTCCCATTTATTGTTGTCACCGGCCTTTACGGCGGGCCAGTAACGGGACCCATATGGGGCGGTTTGGTCTTCGGCTGCTAGGGCCGTAGTGTGCTATTCGGTCCGAAGTGAGCGTTCTATGTTACCGTTGATAGTTATGACACCCGAAGGACCGGGCATCTTCAACTTGAAGTTCGCGTAATGCGGAACAACATTGAATTTAGCGAACGCCGCTCGACCGAGGAGGGCGTGATAGCCACTGCGGAAGGGTGCGATGTCGAAGATCAAAACTTCACTTCGAAAGTTGTCCGGAGAGCCGAACACTACTTCAAGCGTCACGGTGCCTGTGCAGCGGGCCTGCACTCCCGGAATGATCCCTTGAAGGTGGTGTTACTGGGTTTGATTCTTGACGGATCGATCCCCATCTTCCTCACTTTGTCTTCGTATATGAGATTGAGGCTACTACCCCCGTCCATTAGGACACTAGTGAGGTGGAATCCATCGATGATGGGGTCGAGCACTAAGGCTGTGGACCCTCCATGGCATATGCTAGTCAGGTGGTCCCTGCGATCAAAAGTGATCGGGCAGGCTGACCATGGGTTGAACTTTGGGGCTATGGGCTCGACGACATACACGTCTCGCAACGCTCGCCTCCTATCCTTCTTCGGTATGTGGGTTGCATAGATCATGTTCACCATCTTAACCTCGGAAGGGAAGGGTTTCTGGCTTCCACGATTCGGCCTGCGGGGCTCATCATCGTCCTCTCTTCGTGGGATTTTGCCCGAGTCTTCGGATGTGAGCTTGCCGGCTGATATGTCTCCAATGTATCTATAACTTTTGATTGTTCCATGCTATTATATTATCTGTTTTGGATATTTTATATGCATTTATATTATTTTGGGACTAACTTATTAACCTAGAGCCCAGTGCCAGTTTCTGGTTTTCCTTGTTTTTGAGTTTCGCAGAAAAGGAATACCAAACGGAGTCCATACAGAATAAAACTTTACGATGATTTTTCTTGGACCAGAAGACACCCAGAGGACTTGGAGTCTAAGCCAGAAGAGCCACGAGGCAGCGGCAAGGGTGCAGGGTGCGCCCTAGGGGGGGGCGCCCCCGTACCTTGTGTCCCCCTCGGGGTTCCCCTGTAACATCCCAAATTTTCAATTTGGTATGTTATACATAGATCATCATTTGCATATCATGTTTTATTGCATTTTGACAACTCCTCGATAAATCCTACGCAACTCAAGGACCCTCGGAGAGAGTTGGGGATTTTTCTCGAATTTGCAAATTTGATTTTTAAACGAGGATTGTGGTTTTAATTATTTTCTCTCCGGAAAAATATTTCAATTTATAAATAAACGAGAGGAGAAAATATGACTTCTTCAAAACATTTGAAATACTGGAGGAAAAATGTTAAAATCATTATTTGGATTTTATTTGCAATTTTTATTGCATTTAAAAATATGCATGTTTTCAAAATATTTATTTTTGATTTTAAAAATGTTCACCCTATTCTAGATTTTCTAACTAGACGGGGAAAATTTATTTCATATTTTTCTGATTTTTATTTATTTTTCTACGTAATATTTTCCGCGGAACCTATTTAAAAAAAACGCGCGACGTCCGACTGGGCCGAAGCCCAGCCGAACGCCGGCCGGCCCGCCCGCGCTCTCCTCTCTCCCCACGACGCCGAGCCGCCGCCGGACTCCCGCGGCCGCACGCTGCCCCGTCGCCCCCTTCCCCAAGTCGCCGCCGTCCCCCTCCTTATATACCCCCCCTCTCTTCTCTCCTCACCCTGAGCGCCGCCGCCTACATCACCGCCGCCGCCCTCACCCGCAGCCGCCGCATCTAGCCGCCGCCGCCGCCGCCTTTTGCCTCGCCGCCGCCCGCCGCCGCCCGCCCCCTCGCCGCCAAAGCCGCCGCCCCGCACCTCGCCGCCCTCGCGCCGAGCCCCGCCCGCCGGAGCCCCTCGCCGGAGCCCCGCCACGAGGTACTGCCGCCGGCCGTCTCGAGTTGACCGGTTTTCTGAAAAAAAACCCTTTTGTTTTAAAAAAACCCTAGATCGGTTTTTTTCGGTTTTCTTATTCTACGAGCGTTCACCGAACCGTTCGTTTTAACGAACGCGTTCATCGGTTTTTCTCTGTTAACGAACGTCCGTTATTTAACCGTTCGTCCGTTTTTCTTTTTCGTCGGATTTTCTCGTTATTTTCTCAGATTCGATTTCTGATCGAATTTTCGAATCTGTTTAACTTCTCGCTCGTTTATCGGAATCAGGCGATTCAAGCGCCTAGAGTTTCGTCTCGAAATTCTCTTTCCGATTAATCTACTCAAACAAGTTTTTGCAACAGTAAAATTTGACCTAGATCCAGATTAGCAAATTAAGTTTCTTTCTTTCGCCGTTTGACTTTCGTTGCTTCTTTCGAGTTGATTTTTTTTGCAAACCGGAGTTCTTAAGTTGAACTTTCTGGTTGGATTTTTCATTTGAGTTTTACCTGTGCATTAGATGAGTACTGATTGTATGCTTGTTTGTTTGCGATAGAGTACCCGGAGTGTGCCGCTTGTTACTTCGAATCGCTAGGTTTTGCGGATCATCAGCAAGGCAAGTAACACTTTGATCATACCCCGTTCATACCCAGTTTTATTGCATTAGATCTGTTTTCCTCACACTTGCATGTGTAGGATCTAATAAACTGTGGGTATTGGGAAGTAGTTGAGGTAGTACCTATTGCCTGTTTTATTATCAAACCCTTGGGAGTTACTTCTACGTTGCTATTATATTGCCATGCTATGCTCGTAGACGTGGATTTGGTTTGAGTGATATTCATGACAGATGTGAGATTGTTAATAATGTTTCAACTTAAGGTGGCAACTAAAACTCACATCTGGGTGGATTGAGGCACCTGGAGAACCCAGTGTTGTCTGTATGTATAAGGTCCGCCACCCAGGCTCAAAGGGATCATAAGATTATTCATGCTAGAAACTTCCGTGTGCAGCCACAAGCTATTATGGGCTCTAGCATAGTTGAGTAGGTTACAGGATCTCTTGAAGAGGTGGACTAGCAGATGTAGGGGAAAGTAGGTGTACCGGTCCATCCAGAGTAAAGAGTGATTGTTTCTGAAAGACTGTGTCTCGGTCATCCGTTTCTCAAACATCATGCAGTGCGAGAATCAAGCGGAGGCGATCGAGTCTTGGGGGAAAAGTGCACAAACCTCTGCAGAGTGTACAAACTGATCATGATTAGCCGTGTCCCTGGTTATGGACAACTTGAGTATCTAGTACTTGGATTATCATTTGAATCTCATCACTGTGATACTTATAATTAATTTTGTTGGGTTAATGATGACACTTAATTGGGATTGAGTTGGAGGTACCTTCTCAATGTTTCAACCACCATGATAGTTAAATAAAATTTATTCCTTTTGAAGTAGGATAAAATTGGCTTTTCGCAAAACTGTAACTATAGAGCTTTCCACCAGCCATATGTGCATATAGTATAGCATTATCTTTGTTCATTGTTCTCTATGTGTTACTTTGCCAGCGTATTCTATGTGCTGACCCGTTTTCGGGCTGCAACGTTTCATGTTGCAGACTTTTCAGACGACGAGTAAGGTGCCTTAGGTCATGGTCTTATACTCAGTGATGCCGCTGGAGTTGATGGACTCACTTATCTTCCAAGTCTTCCGCTGTTATCGTTATTAGATGGCCTTAAGCCATGTTTATCATACTTAATCTCTTTGGAGATATTCGATGTAATAAGTGTGTGGTTGCTACTCTGTTATAAATCCTCCATTTGTACTGTGCGTGTCAGCATTACTGATCCAGGGATGACACTGGTGCACAGCAGCACAGGCCATTGGAGGTCTGGTCGCTACATCCCCTGACCTACCCCTTCGTCCTATAAATACACATATATTCCAAAACCCTCAAAAGCATCTTTTCCGCCGCCGCAACCTTCTGTTCCCATGAGATCCCATCTTGGGGCCTTTTCCGGCGTCCTGCCGGAGGGCGATTCAATCACGGAGGGCATCTACATCAACCCTATTGCCCTTCCGATGAAGCGTGAGTAGTTTACCACTGTCCTACGGGTCCATAGCTAGTAGCTAGATGGCTTCTTCTATCTCTTTGATTCTCAATACCATGTTCTCCTCGATGTTCTTGGAGATCTATCCGATGTTATCTTCTTTTGCGGTGTGTTTGTCGAGATCCGATGAATTGTGGATTTATGATCAGCTTATCTATGAATATTATTTGAATCTTCTCTGAAATCTTTTATGCATGATTTCATATCTTTGTATTTCTCTTCGAACTATCAGTTTGGTTTGGCCAACTAGATTGGTTTTTCTTGCAATGGGAGAGGTGCTTAGCTTTGGGTTCAATCTTGCGTGCTTTCACCCAGTGATAAAGTAGGGGTAGCGAGACACGTATTGCATTGTTGCCATCGAGGATAAAAAGATGGGGTTTTCATCATATTGCTTGAGTTTATTCCTCTACATCATGTCATCTTACTTAAGGTGTTACTCCGTTCTTTATGAACTTAATACTCTAGATGCATGCCGGATAGCGATCGATGTGTGTAGTAATATAGTAGTAGATGCAGGCAGGAGTCAGTCTAGTTGACACAGACGTGATGCCTATATGCATCATCATTGCGTTGGATATCGTCATAACTTTGTGCTTTTCTATCAATTGCTCGACAGTAATTTGTTCACCCACCGTATTATTTGCTTTCAAGAGAGAAGCCTCTAGTGAAACATATGCCCCCGGGTTCTATTTTCCATCATATTAGTTTCTGATCTACTATTTTGCAATCTTTTATTTTCAGATCTATGAACCAAAAAACCCAAAAATATTTTATCTTTTATTTATTTTTATCTATCTCTATCATATCTCACTTTTGAAAGTGACCATGAAGGGATTGACAACCCCTTTATCACGCTGGGTGCAAGTGTTTGATTGTTTGTGCATGTGCATCTATTGGGGACTTGCGCGTTTCTCCTACTGGAATTATACCTTAGTTCTTAACTGAGGGAAATACTTATCTCTATTGTGCTACATCACCCTTTCCTCTTCAAGGGAAAAACCAACGCAAGATCAAGAAGTAGCAGGAAAAATTTCTGGCGCCGTTGCCGAGGAGATCTACGTCAAGCCTACCAAGTACCCATCATAAACTCTCATCTCTTGCATTACATTATTTTCCATTTGCCTCTCGTTTTCCTCCCCCCACTTCTGAAATGATTTTCACAAAATATTTTCCTTTTTATTCGCCCTTATTCCGTTCGTCTTTTCGCTTGCTTTTTTGTTGCTCGTCTGCTAGATTGCTTGCCACGTCTTAACTTATTTTTTTCTCGCTATGACAAGCGCTTTTACCCCTCCTTTGTCTTCTGACTTTGAAGTTCTTTGCTTCAAACAGAAACAAGGAGAAAATTTAAAGGATTCTTGGTATAGGATGATGGAGTCTCATCGCAACTGTACTATAAAGGGGATATTAAGATTTTACTTCGTAATTTTTATGTTGGACTAACCATGTCAGATAGGCAACTTTTGGATTTCGCTGCTAAAGGAAATTTTATTGAGATTGATGCCAACATTGCTTATGAGATAATAGAAGGAGTGGTAGGAATATTACCCCCACAAAAGGGATTCTATCATACCAAGAGGGAACACAAGTTTTTGAGAAGTTGTGTTAAGTACAAATTTTTTTGCAAAAATATCTTGAACCTCTCAAAAATATTAGTGGAAATCTCCACCGCATGAATATGTTGATCACTCTTTGCAATAAGCGGTTGGAAGCTCTAGATATAAAGATTTCTGAAGATGATGAGAAACTCAAAGAACCTCCCGGATTTGAGCATAACTCCATTAAAAAGATAAATACCAAAGATGACAATATCTAGATCTACGTTTTTATGCCTAGGTAAGGGCATTAAACAATAGCGCTTGTTGGGAGGCAACCCAATTTTATTTCTGTTCTTGTCTTTTTTTGGTTCTGTTTTTCAATAAATAATTCATCTAGCCTCTGGTTAGATGTTTTTTCATGTTTTAATTAGTGTTTGGGCCAAGTAAGACCTTTGGGATGGCTTACAGTGATAGTTGATTTGATCTTGCTGAAAAACAGAAACTTTCGCGCCCAGTAAAATAATTTTCAAAAATCACAAAAGCGTGATTTTGATCTGAATGTCTTACACAAGATTGATATACAAATTTCCCAGGTTGTCCTAATTTTTCAGAATTTTTGGAGTTAAAGAAGTATTCGAAGTTTACAGATTGCTACAGACTGTTATGTTTTTGACAAATTCTGTTTTCTATGTGTTGTTTGCTTATTTTGATGAATCTATGGGTAGTATCGGGGGGTATGAACCATGGAAAAAGTTGGAATACATTAGATATTACACCAATATAAATAAATAATGAGTTCATAGCAGTACCAAAAAGTGGTGATTTATTTTCTTATACTAACGGATCTCATGAGTTTTCTATTGAGTTTTGTGTTGTGAAATTTTCAAGTTAATTTTGGGTAAATACTTGATGGACTATGGAATAAGGAGTGGCAAGAGCCTAAGATAGGGGATGCCCAAGGCACCCCAAGGTAATATTCAAGGACAACCAAGAGCCTAAGCTTGGGGATGCGCCGGATGGCATCCCCTCTTTCGTCTTCGTCTATCGGTAAATTTACTTGAGGCTATATTTTTATTCACCACATGATATGTGTCTTGCTTGGAGTGTCTTTTATGATATGAGTCTTTGCTTTTTAGTTTGCCACAATCATCCTTGTTGTACACACCTTTTGAGAGGGACATGCATGAATCGTGATTTATTAGAATACTCTATGTGCTTCACTTATATCTTTTGAGCTAGGCATTTTTGCTCTAGTGCTTCACTTATATCTTTTTAGAGCACAACAGTGGCTTTATTTTATAGAAATTGTTGAACTCTCATGCTTCACTTATATTATTTTGAGAGTCTCTCTAAACAGCATGGTAATTTGCTTTGGTTATGAATTTAGTCCTAATATGATGGGCATCCAAGAGGGATATAATAAAAACTTTCGTATAAAGTGCATTGAATACTATGTGAAGTTTGATTCCTTATGATTGTTTTGAGATATAAAGATGGTGATACTAGAGTCATGCTAGTGAGTAATTGTGGAGGGTAGAAATACTTGTGTTAAAGTTTGTGATTCCCGTAGCCGTTATGTGACGAAGTTGGAGCATAATTTATTTATTGATTGTCTTCCTTATGAGTGGCGGTCAGGCACGAGCAATGGTCTTTTCCTACCAATCTATCCCCCTAGGAGCATGCGCGTAGTACTTTGTTTCAATGACTAATAGATTTTTGCAATAATTATGTGAGTTCTTTATGACTAATGTTGAGTCCATGGATTATACGCACTCTCACACTTCCACCATTGCTAGCCTCTCTAGTACCGCGCAACTTTCGCTGGTACCGTACACCCACCTTATACCTTCCTCAAAACAGCCACCATACCTACCTATTAAGGCATTTCCATAGCCTTTCCGAGATATATTGCCATGCAACTTCCGCTGTTTCGTTTTATTATGACAGGCTCCATCATTGTCATATATCTTTGCATGATCGTAAGATAGCTAGCATGATGTTTACATGGCTTGTCCGTTTTTGATGTCATTTGCTATGCTAGATCATTGCACATCCTGGTACACCGCCAAAGGCATTTATATAGAGTCATATTTTGTTCTAAGGATCAAGTTGTAATTCTTGAGTTGTAAGTAAATAAAAGTGTGATGATCATCGTTATTAGAGCATTGTCCCACGTGAGGAAAATGATGATGGAAGATATGATTCCCTCACAAGTTGGGATGAGTCTCCGGACTTTACAAAAAAATAAAAGGGGCCAAAAGAAGACCACCAAAAATAAGAGAAAAAAAAGAGAAAAGAAAAAATGAGAGAAAAGAGAGAAGGGGCAATGTTACTATCCTTTTTCCACACTTGTGCTTCAAAGTAGCACCACGATCTTCATGATAGAGTCTCCTATGTTGTCACTTTCATATACTAGTGGGAATTTTTCATTATGGAACTTGGCTTGTATATCCCAATGATGGGCTTCCTCAAATTGCCCCAGGTCTTCGTGAGCAAGCGAGTTGGATGCACACCACTTAGTTTCTTTTAGAGCTTTCATAAACTTATAGCTCTAGTGCATCCGTTGGATGGCAATCCCTACTCACTCACATTGATATCTATTGATGGGCATCTCCATAGCCCGTTGATACGCCTAGTTGATGTGAAACAATATCCTTCTTTTTGTCTTCTCCACAACCACCATATTCTATTCCATCTATAGTGCTATATCCATGGCTCACGCTCATGTATTGCGTGAAAGTTGAAAAGGTTTGAGAACATCAAAAGTATGAAACAATTGATTGGCTTGTCATCAGGGATGTGCATGATTTGAATACTTTGTGTGATGAAGATGGAGCATAGCCAGACTATATGATTTTATAGGGATAACTTTCTTTGGCCATGTTATTTTGAGAAGATATAATTGCTTTATTGGCATGCTTGAAGTATTATTGTTTTTATGTCAATATTAACTTTTGTTTTGAATCTTATGGATCTAAACATTCATGCCACAATGAAGAAAATTATGTGGATAAATATGTTAGGTAGCATTCTTGATCAAAAAATTTGTTTTTATCATTTACCTACTCGAGGACGAGCAGGAATTAAGCTTGGGCATGCTTGATACGTCCCCAACGTATCTATAATTTTTGATTGTTTCATGCTATTATGTTATCTGTTTTGGATGTTTTATATGCGTTATTATGCTATTTTATATTATTTTTGGGACTAACTTATTAGCCTAGTTCTGTTTTTTCCTTGTTTTTGAGTTTCGCAGAAAATGAATACCAAATGGAGTCCAAACGGAATAAACTTTACAATGAGTTTCCTTGGACCAGAAAACACCCAGAGGACTTGGAGTCCAAGCCGGAAGAGCCACGAGGCGGAGGCAAGGGTGGAGGGCGCGCCCCTACCTTGTGGGCCCCTCGGGGATCCCCTGACCTACCTCTTCGTCCTATAAATACACATATATTCCAAAACCCTCAGGAGGATCCACAAAAATACTTTTCCGTCGCCGCAACCTTCTGTTCCTGTGAGATCCCATCTTAGGGCCTTTTCCAGCGTCCTGCCGGAGGGGGACTCGATCACGGAGGGCATCTACATCAACCCTATTGCCCTTCCGATAAAGCGTGAGTAGTTTACCACAGACCTACGGGTCCATAGATAGTATCTAGATGGCTTCTTCTCTCTCTCTCTCTCTCTCTCTCTCTTTGATTCTCAATACCATGTTCTCCTCGATGTTCTTGGAGATCTATCTGATGTAATCTTGTTTTGCGGTGTGTTTGTCAAGATCCGATGAATTGTTGATTTATGATCAGCTTATCCATGAATATTATTTGAATCTTCTCTGAATTCTTCTATGCATGATTTGATATCTTTGTATTTCTCTTCGAACTATCGGTTTGGTTTGTCCAACTAGATTGGTTTTTCTTGCAATGGGAGAGGTGCTTAGCTTTGGGTTCAATCTTGCATGATTTCACCCAGTGACAAAGTAGGGGTAGCGAGACACGTATTGCATTGTTGACATTGAGGATAAAAAGATGGGGTTTTCATCATATTGCTTGAGTTTATTCCTCTACATCATGTCATCTTACTTAAGGCGTTACTCCGTTATTTATGAACTTAATAATCTAGATGCATGCTAGATAGCGGTCGATGTGTGGAGTAATAGTAGTAGATGCAGGCAGGAGTTTGTCTACTTGACACAGACGTGATGCCTATATGCATAATAATTGCCTTGGATATCGTTATAAGTTTGCGCTTTTCTATCAATTGCTCGACGGTAATTTGTTCACCCACCGTATTATTTGCTTTCAAGAGAGAAGCCTCTAGTAAAACCTATGCCCCCCGGGTCTATTTTCCATCATATTAGTTTCCGGTCTACTATTTTGCAATCTTTTATTTTCAGATCTATAAACCAAAAAACCCAAAAATATTTTATCTTTTATTAGTTTTATCTATCTCTATCAGATCTCACTTTTGCAAGTGACCGTGAAGGGATTGACAACCCCTTTATTGCGTTGGGTGTAAGTGTTTGATTGTTTGTGTAGGTGCATCTATTGGGGACTTGCGTGTTTGTCCTACTGGATTGATACCTTGGTTCTTAAATAAGGGAAATACTTATCTCTACTGTGCTGCATCACCCTTTCCTCTTCAAGGGAAAAACCAACACAAGCTCAAGAAGTAGCACCGGCCTGTTTGATCACCCAACAGTTGCGGTTGGAGTGGTTGGCGGGCTTCTCTGATGTGTCGTGGATCTGGCAGGGCCTGTCCAGAATTGTGTCTATTCTGGATTGGCCATCGCTGTTACCCTTACGGGCCTTCTTTCGTGGTCCGGACTTCGGATTTCGGAATCCGGCATTTACTGCCGTATCCTTGCCCTCGCCGTCGTTGTGGCGACGTTTACTCTTTGAAAGGATCGATACGGTCGACTAGAGGGGGTTGAATAGGAGACTACAAATTTTAATCTTTCTTGTCAATTTTAAGGTTTAGCAGATAAATAGGGTCCACTAGGTATGCAACTAGGTGAACACAACCTATATGACAAGCAAGCTTATAACAATGTATGCTAGGCAACAATCTAATTAGCAAGCCAACAAGCATACATGGCAAAGTAAAGTGCGGGAAAGGATTAACCACAAGTGAGGCGAGGACGCGGAATTTATCCCGAAGTCCACTCTTCCTTGGGGAATAGCTACTCTCCGTTTAGAGCGGTGCCGGAGCCAAAGCTTGCGAAACGCCACGAAGGCTCACCGTAGTCTCTTTTGAGTCACCCCCAATGGATGAGCCTCGAATCACTCGGGGTTGGTCTTGATGGCGACCACCACACCTTTACAAACTTCTCCAGAGCACACCACAAGCAAGGAAGCTTCCGGAGGAACCTCTAACCTCCTAGGAGCCCAAGCTCCAAGAGTAACAAGTCAATGGGGAAGAAATTTTGCGGGGAACACGATTTGGTTTGCTCAAGATGTAGATCGGGTCTTGCTCTCCCAATCCCCAAAGTTTCAACAAGTTTGGGTGGAGGGATTGAGAGTATTGAGCAAAATGAGGTGGAGCAATGGTGGAGCTCAACAAGACATTAGGGTTGGGGATGGAGGAAGAAGAAGGGGGGTTTATAGTGCTTGTGCTAGGGTGGTTGTTTCTGCCCGTTGGACCCCGTGTGCACGGGCTAAGTCAGCCCCGTGCGCACGGGGTACTTAGAGACTTTCACACCACCCAGTGCGCATGGGGGTCAATTGACCCGTGCGCACGGGGTACTCACAGACTTACGCAGTACCCTGTGCGCACGGGGGTCAAAATACCCCGTGCGCATGGGGTACCCAGAGTGTTACGTAGTACCCCATGCACACGGGGGTCAAAAGACCCCGTGTGAACGGGGTACCCAGAAACTTTCTGTTGTAAGCCTTCTGAGTACCACATGCATGCACACTATGGATTTTAGTGGTAGGAATGGGTAGGCTGGTGCATATGTTTCGGTAATGACTTTCCCACACAATACATATCCACACCGACCCCTCTTAATAGTGTGGTCTTTCCTATGACACGAAGTAAACCAAAAATAAAACCTTCGAATCACTGGAAGACCATGCCTTTGATCTTTTTGAATTGGGGGGTCGCACATCTCCATCAAATGCAATATGGAACCAATATCCTGAGAGAAACTATAGCACCAGATATAAGTTCCACTAACCACATTGTCATCACACCAAAAAAAAGTTTAAGTGCCAAATGCACTTTCAATCTCCCCCTTTTTGGTGCATTGATGACAACGTGGTTAAAACAAGGCATAAAGGATATGAATATATGAAATAGCCATGAGACAAAGATTGATCATAGAAGCTCCCCCTATATGTGTGCCGGGATAAAATACATGCATGAGAAGGCATCAAGAACACACATAGGAGGCTCTCCCAAGATCAATATAGTCGAGACATGAGATCAATATAATAAACCTATAACGGTGCCTAGATCTCATAAAATGGTGTGGTGAGCAATTATCGTGAGACACGTAATAAACAACATAATAAGCACAATATAACCATTGCATAGGTCCAAGATAAATGCTAGTGCCTCATGAGCAAATACGAGAGGTTCTCAACCACACCAAGATAAGTAAATAAGAGTATCTCAAGCTAACTAAAACCAACCATCAAAGCAAACAAACACGAGGCTTGAGATCTCACCAGACACTAAAGAGAACGAATAGCACCACCACTTCCCCCCCTTTGTCATCAAGACAACAAAAAGGAGACAAATGGCAACACACAGACCCACTCGACTAGAGGAGGAGCACTCGAATCATCATCATCATCAAAGCGCCATCCTACCATCGGAAAGGAACGCATTGTGGCCTCACTGTCGATGTCCTCTAACCCTGGGCCAACCTCCTCACCAGCCGCAACCCTCGCAGCCTTTTGCTGACGCCTCACAAGCTTCTCCTTGTTGATCTCCTTAACCCGACGGTGCTGGATAGACTGGCACATCTTGAACATGTTGCTCACGGTCTTCAACAAAGACTTCTTCTCCCGTTTTGCAAAAATAGCCTCAGGCCCTATCGCCTTGGCCTTACCACGAGGGATCCGTGCAATGGAGGACATACCAGGAGTGTATGTGACACGATCCCCACGCCTAGGATTGCGCCCTATCTTGGGAGGAATGATAACCCACAAGTATAGGGGATCGTTTGTAGCCTTCGTCGATAAATAAGAGTGTCGAACCCAATGAGGAGCTAAAGGTAGAACAAATATTCCCTCAAGTTACCGATACAACTCTACGCACACTTGACGTTTGCTTTACCTAAAACAAGTATGAAAATATTTTTCAAGAATAAAACTACGAGTACTTTGCGAGAATAAAACTACGGATAAACTGCAAAGTAGTAAAAGTGGATAGCTTTTGTCAACAAGAAAGTTTTTGTCCCTAGGCAATCGATAACAAGTACTGGTAATCATTCTTGTAATTCTATATGAGGTAGAGGCATGAGCTAACATACTTTCTCTACTTGGATCATAAGCACTTATGATTGGAACTCTAGCAAGCATCCACAACTACTAAAGATCATTAAGGTCATGAAACCCAACCATAGCATTAAGTATCAAGTCCTCTTTATCCCATACGCAACAACCCACCTACTCGGGTTTAAGCTTCTATCACTCTCGCAACCCACCATAAGCAAATCATGAATGTATGGAAACACCCTACAGCGGGGACCCCTCACGTTTGCGCGAGGTGGTGTCGGGGAACGACACCTATGGGATCCCAGGGAATCCCTTCTACGGTTAGCGGGGGTAAAGGGCTGCGCAAAGAGCAGGTCTAGTGATCAACGCGAGGGGATTTCTACCCAGGTTTGGGCCACAAATGATGCGTAAAACCCTAGTCCTGCTTGTCTGTATTTATCTTGTGTTCTTCAGTTCTTAGACTAGCTACTATGCGTGCCCAGTCCAAAAAGTCTGAATCCTCCCACAGTACGCCTCGGGCCTCCTTTTATATGTCAAAGGGGTCAGCACAGTGGCACACAGGAGGTGGAAAGTATCTACAGTGTACAAGTTTATCGCCTGACATCATAGGAGAAACGCATTTAATGTGCTGCCTACGTGCCCTCTTGCTTTATCGGGGACGGCAATAGAGCTCGTCCCGTCTGTCGCCGCCTCGCCTTGCTTCGACGCGTGTCGAAGCTGACGAGGCATGTAGCGCCATGCTGGCTGGCTGGTCGCTGTGCTGGTGCGGTGCCAGGGTCTTCACGAAGATCTGCACGCCACCACGCAGGTGCTTGATTAGTTAGTCTAGAAGCTGCATGCTGCCACGCAGGTGCTCGCCTAGTTGGCGGGCCGGTTGCCGCGTCGGAACGGCCGCGGGGCAGGGAAACTTTGGTAGGTGTGGGCTTGGCCGCGGCCCCGCAGATGCCCCCGGCAAGGGTCTTGCCGGGGTCTCACGGCCGTCCACGGCAAGGATCTTGCAGGGGACAGACCCCGGCAAGGATCTTGCCGGGGGTCTTCATCTTCTGGTTCTTATCTAGACTTGCAGGCCTTTGGTCTTCACAAAGATCTGCATGCAACCACGCAGGTGCCCCTGAGTCTTGGTCTCGACGTTGTCGATGGTGTCAGAACTCTCAGGCTCAAGGGTGGCGGCCTTGCTGGTGTTGGGCAAGTCGCCCCGGCAAGGCTCTTGCCGGGGCTATGTAGGCCGCCCCAACAATGGTGTTGCCGGTGGAAATCCAGCTTGCCCCTTTGCTCTTCATGCCTCTGGCTTGAGTGCTGCCTTGGCGGTCTCGTACCTTTCCTTCCTCTGCCCCGCCAAGCATGGCCGCAGGTGTGGCTACGACTGCTCATGCACAAGTAAAGGGGTACGGAAAGGCCCCTACTTTTGTACACCAAGAGGAGCCCCCGGGCCTGGGCCTCACATAAGCGCGAAGCTTTGTCGGGTCAGGCCCAGAACGGTGCGCGGGCACGCGTGGCAGAGTTCTAACCGCAGTAACTTCTTCGCCAGTTGCGCTTCCCCACGATTCACATTGAGTGCGTGACGTGGGGGTCGTGCGTGGAACGGTCACAGCACGCTTGCGTCACCTCGTGGTGAACAGTAAAGAGACGGCCCGCGTCTTCCCCATAAAAAAGAGGAAGCCGTAGGGGCGCTACTCATTTACAGAGTGGACTTGGGTTGTGGCCTTCATGGCGCCCGCGCCCCACGATCACGGGGCGGGAAACGGTCGTTCCACTTGTATTCTTAATTCCGGCTTACCCGCCACGTGTCCCCCATGCCTCAGGGAGGGTAGGTGGTGGATACGGAGGGCACGGGCCTTAACACCGAGGCGGGAAGCTGGGCGTTGCTGATTGGAGCAGCGGGTCAGTCCTGATTCGTTGCGCCTCTGGTGGCCGGATTGGGCGAGTGGGGCGGCCGCCTTCAGGTTGGGGGCCAAGCCCCAGCCCCGTCCCTCTATAAAAAGGGGAGAGGGACAACGTCCTTCTGCATTCATCTCCTTCCTGCTTGGTCCCTTTCTTCCACTCGCCATGGTGAGAGGGCGCGCCGGTGCTTCAATGGCGGCGACGAGGGCTTCTTATCGACAGCGTATCCCCCCTCCTCCGGAGCTCATGGCGGCGGAGCCCGCTGTGAGAGGAAGAGGGAGGGGGCGAGGCTGAGGCCGTCATGGCGCTCGTGGGAGAGGAGGACGGGGCGGCGCACCGGCCGCGCTTCCGCCAACGGCTCTCCCCCAATGGAGGGCTATGTCGGAGACCAGCCCTGCGAGTTCTTCATCAGGCTATACAAGCCAGTGTGTGGTCACCTCCGCCTCCCCACCCCGTTTGCTCGGGTAATGGAGCTTGACCTGCCACAGGCCTTGAGGCTGCATATGAGGGGCTGCAGGAACAACGGCATGCGGGTCGACGTCGACTTCCCCGACCCTCAGATCATGTACCTCCGCCGTGGGTGGAAGACCTTTGCCCGTGCCCATAGCCTATCGTAGAGGCACGTCCTCCAGTTCAAATTAATGGAGAACGGCCTGCTCTCCATCAAGGTGTTCGGGCGCTCGGGAATCCGCTTAGGGTGCTGCGCGGAGAGCTCCACCGACAACGAAACCTCCTCCTCGAGCGAAAGTGACGAGGAGGACAACGATAGCGACGACGACGGTAGCGGGCGGGAGGACGTCGATTCCGGCTCCGGCTGACCATCAGTGGAAGCACCATCATCTGCATCGCCCTCCTCCCTCGGCCACGTGCCTTGCCAAGGACCGTCCCCGCCATGCTCTCCATCGGCGCGTTCCCCGTCGCCTCTTCTTTGCCTTCAGCTGCCGCACCTGGGAGGAAAGGGGCAAGAACGAAGCTCACGGGGCACTTATCTTCCTTTTAGCTTGTAGGCACTTGCCAAATCTTAATTTCTAAATAATGTAATCTCTTGAGCCCATGCCTGTGTCCTGTAACATTTGCACTTGTATCAGCATGTCCATGAAAAAGATCAGCCTTGCAGGGAACCCGTGCATGTACACGTCCATGCAGAGGCGAAATGCCTCTTTAATGCAAATAAACGAGTTCTCCCAGCAAGATATCGTGCCGGTGCCCTCTGTGCCTGCCGGAGAATCACATCTGTCGGGTTACAGACAAAGGGTCCATCCCCTCGTCAATCTCCTTTTAGCAAAGGCTACTATGATCATTCTGTCCGAAGCGGCGTTCGGGCCAGGGATGGGAGCACCTGAGTTTAAAAGAGAGTGGCGAGGTTTTCTAATGCACAAGTCACAGGTTACGAACATGAATGGGCAAGAGCTGAACTTTATCTGTTTGGTTTGCCGGGGACCTCCGTGCCGGGCAGTCTTCCCAACTTTTCGCCGGAGTCGGGTCCTTGGCGGAATCGAGCGTCCTTGCCGCAGCTGGAAAGAAGAGAGGAAAGGAGCATGGAACCTTGGCGGTCCATTAACATTTGTTGGAATCAAAAAGCAGTACAATATCCTGGACAAGCATGTATATACGTATAGACATAAACATGGAAATCAACGGGAAACTGTACATACTAAGTGTTTTCTTTCCCTGACTGCGCACAGGGTCTGCGCCTGGCTTTGTACATAGGGTTACATGCCTCGCCGACAAGGCTAGTACAAAAGGGGGTCGTCGGGGCTCCCGGCAACTGCGCCTTAGGGGTAAAACTTGCAAAGATGTTCGATATTCCAGGAATTGCTCACCGAAATGCCGTCTTCGGTCTCCAAGCGGACTGCGCCCGGCCTGGTGACTCATATTACCCGATAAGGGCCTTCCCACTTCGGCATCAACTTGTTTGAACTCTTGGCGGATTGGATTCGCCAAAGAACAAGGTCGCCTTCCTCAAGACTTCGGGCATGAACCTTGCGGCTATGGTAGGGCGCAAGGCTTGCTGGTAGCGAGCGGCTCGTATAACAGCCTGAAGACGATCTTCCTCAAGGAGCGTCGCATCGTCTTGGCACAACTGCTCTTGCTCAAGCTCATCATAAGCAAGCACTCGAGGCGACCCGTATATGAGTTCCGTGGGGAGAACTACTTCTGCCCCGTATACCAGGGCAAAGGTTATCTGGCCAGTGGCTCGATTTGGTGTCGTTCTGATTGACCAAAGAACCGTTGGCAACTCATCAACCCAGCGCCTTCCGCACTTGTGTAGCCTGTCAAATGTTCTGTTCTCGAGGCCTCACAACACTTCTGCATTCGCCCTCTCAACCTGGCTGTTACTTCTTGGATGAGCAACAGAAGCAAAGCAAACCTTGCCGCCGAGATCTTGGATGTAATGCATGGAGGTGCGGCTCGTGAACTGCGTGCTGTTGTCGGCGATGACTCTATTTGGCACACCAAAATGGCAGACTAGTCCCTTGAAGAACTTGATGGCTGATTGTGCTGTCACCTTTCTCACCGGTTCCACTTCCGGCCACTTTGTGAACTTGTCGATCGCGATGTACAAGTAGTCAAAGCCCCCGACAACACGAGGAAAGGGGCCCAGTATATCGAGCCCCCAGACCATAAATGGCCAGGAAAGAGGGATTGTCTGAAGAGCTTGGGTTGGTTGATGAAGCTTCTTTGAATGGAACTGGCACGCTTCACACTTGGTTACTAGTGCAGTTGCATCCTGGAAAGTGGTGGGCCAGAAGAAACCTTGCCGGAACGCTTTGCCGGCAAGGGCTATTGACCCTATGTGGGAGCCACACATGCCTCCATGTATCTCTGCCAACAGCTCCAGTCCGTCCTCCTAATGAATGTATTTCAATTTCATGCCGTTCAGTCTCCTTCTGTATAGGGCATCATCCACAAACTGGTACATGCTGCACCGACGGGCTACTTTCTCTGCTTCTTCCTCTTTGATCTTTCTTTGTATGTACACACCCTATCTTAGTTGGATAGGTTTGCTGGTGCGTAAACCCGTGCTGTGGCGCTTTGAGGAACAGATCCTTAGCAGCCTGCCGTGGGCGCTTGCTGCCGGGCAAGCTGACGGTGTCCTGGACTAGGGGGTACTCAACATGTCGTCTCCCAAACAGGTGTATTGGGCCGAGGACCCCTATGGAGGTTCACTCATGGGCCACTTCGTACAGCCCATGAGGCATACAAGGGAGATCCCACAAGACTTGGCGCCCAAGACGAGGACTCTCCTAAACCCTATGCCTTTGGTGTGTTATATAAACTGAGGCCAGGCTAGTCAATAGACAATCTCATATTCATTACTACAATCTCGTGGTAGATACATGTACTCTGTACTACACCCATATCACCACAATGAAAAGCAGCATGTAGGTTATTATCTCTTCGAGAGAGCCCGAAGCTGGGTAAAACCCCGTGTCCATGTTACCATCGCTCCAAGACGCCTAGCTTAGGACCCCTACTACGAGATACGCGGATATGGAACCGACATTGGTGCTTTCATTGAGAGCCTGTTGGGTGATCGTCACGGATCGATGGGATGATCAGGTGATATTTTTTCAGTAAAGATTTTGCTTTGTGTAATTTATCTCTTTGGCAAAATCGTTGTTGCATCGTGCTACTTTGTTTACAGAAGGATAGGGAAAATTTTAAGCAGCGGCAGCCCTGTCCGCCGCCGGACAGTACGTCTGATCTGATGATGACGAGGACGACGCACGCACGGTAGTACTTCGCATGGTTTCCAACTTGAATTCAACCATGCAGCCGCCAGGGAGATCCAATTCTTCCTTTTCTTTACTTTCTTTATTAATCAAGTGTGGAGGCAGTCTTCGCTTTTGTCTTGTCGTATATGTCATCCATGCACCTTTTCTAGTACTAGATTGATTTGGTCCGTGCGTGGGTAGTACTATACCAGTACTTGCTAAGACCCACGTGGGATGCTATACCTCCTACATCGCATCGATTTGCATCTGACATCTGATTGCTAGCTGATTGCCTGACAAATCCTCAAGTGTTATTCTTCATAATAATTACACACAGCACAAATTATTTGTGCCATCATGTTTTCTGTTAGGTTTGTACTGCTGTATGTATATAGATCGCAGTATGCCCTATGTTCACGTACGCTACTTGGCGATACTTCGGATCCGGACTCAATCTGGCCACAGGCAATCCAGCCGAAGAGATAGTGCGGAGTAGTGCACCGATCAGAGCTCGGCTCGATGCAGCACACCACATTTCGCAGCATGTTCAGTACGGATCAATTCGTCCGTTTGCTTCGGTCCGCTATGGTCATCGCCGCCGACGAACAGGTTTTATTTTTCCAAATTATTCATTTAGCATTATTATACAGAGAATATTTTCTGCTGGTTTGTATTGCATTATTTTTGCAGAGATATTCTACCGACGCTCGTACGTGACGTCGGTCTGGCCACCCTTTTGCCGTCACCTCGGTCGGCCTACCTATGTTGACATCAACCTCGTGCCTGATATTTAACCTCGACTACGCCACGCCACCAGCTCGGCGAGCCGATGTCGTCCTCCTACCTGCATTGACTAAGTTGTGGCGCCGCCTTGGCGTGCCCTTCTGTGTCGGCATCTTCGCTCGGCCACTTTGCCAGGACGACCACGACGCTCAGGCCATATTTTATATTATCATTGTTCGCTTCACTTAAATTATTTAAGTAGAGTTATCATTATCATTATTTTACCTTTATTTCTTTTGCCTCGCACTATTTTATGTGTGTGAGTAGTCGACCCAGGCTACATCTTTTTAACAATTTACTTTGCGTATTTTAATTATGCAAAGATATTTTTTTTGGACTGCACTATTTTACATGTGTAGGTAGTCATCTTCGACTGCGTCACGCGGTCACATCGGCAAGCCGACGCCGTCGTCCCAATCGGCATAAATTGGCTCGCGCGATCACCTTATTGGCCGAATTGCCATACCAACATGTTATGTTTCCTCGGGGACTTCGGCATCGCTAAGAGAGCTCTACCTCATCGAGTGTTCGGCACACGGACCATATTTCTTTTATTACTCACTTTGCATAAATTATTTATTATGCTACGATTTTTTAATTTCAATTTATTATTATTATTACTATTATCTCCGGCTTGCACTATTTTTTGTGCACAGGTAATTGATCCGGGTTGGGCAGCGCTGTCACCTCGGCGTACCGACGTACCACGTCACCTCGGCTGGACTGGGGGCTTCGTCACCACCTCATTAACCCATGCCATGGACCTCGCCATCATACTGCCGGCCTGCTCCGTTGCCTCGGTCGGACTGGGGGTTCCACCTCGCCGCATTGGCCGTGCTATTTCGCCACTTCGGAGTGCCGAGCTCTTCGCTCTGCCACCTCGGGACTGGCTTGGGGGCTGGGACCTCGTCCCTCCGTAAACTCGGACCGCGTCATCAATACCGAACACATTAACGAGCTAAGTCGCTTTCATGCTCAAAGTTTTAAATTTTTTATTTGTGTTCGGTTCGACCTTGCTCACATACGTTGTTTGTTAAAAAAACTTCCTTTACCCATGTTAACTTGGGGCTCTTAAAATTTATTAGAGCCGTTTTTATAATAAGTGTTCTTCTTCTAAGTCATTGCAAAGTATTTTTCTACCACTCCATTCTCGACTCGAGTGTGTGGTCAATCGCCAAATGGCCTAGTTTCTCTCTAAAGCCGCTCGGGTTTGGTTCGCTAAACTGGCCTAACGAGAAGTACTCTACCTTTGGGATAGGAGGTTGAAGCAGTAGGCTGACCCGCTTGAAGTCCTTAGATCGGATGTGTCATGTTAAAGCACGACAGAAGCACAAAAGTTTTTAAGACCAATTTTGGATTGGCACAAAAAACTTGATTTAGTTCGGACTTGAAGTTTTTACTGAAGTCTTTTGGTTTTCCAGGCTTATGCCACTTTTAACCTATTTGTGTGTTTCCAACATAAGTCTTGCAGTACAACGTCGAAAACCTTTAAAGCTTCGGCATTTTCAATACGGCCAGGCAGCTAGAGCCGAACCGATCAAAAAGCCACGGTACTCCGAGGAGTCCTCGACAAACGTTCTCAGATATTGCTTTGTATGCATCAGTTTTGAATTGTGTCTTCGGTCAATAGTTGGATTGCCCGGCTCCTGTGCTTGCCTCCTATGTTCCGCTTTGTTCGGCTAGGTGTGCAAAGGGAGAACCACTGTGATTGTGCTTCCAGCTCGCATGGTTAAGCACCTCAGTGGAGAAAACCGAAAACTGACTATCACAATAAGCGTAAACTGGTCAGCGATCCGATGAATGTGTTAAACTATAACATCGATGGAGGTCACCCCATGTTAAACGATGGGCCTTCAATAAAACTGGCCGAAGAGTTATCGGCTTGACTTCGCTCGGTGCCGAACACTAACCGGGGGCTCGTAGCTAGCTTCCCCAGTTTAAAGCTCCTATGACTAAGTGAAAGTTATAAAGCCCGCATATCTGATTGCCTCGTTTCCGCTAACACAACCGCCTTTGGGCGAAGTCGGTTAAGGGTTGTTTTGTTATTGCGGAAACACCCTACATAGCATCTACAAGGGGGTGGAAGCCGACGATGGGCCACTTTCAACTGATAAACGGTCGCAACAGAGTCAAAACAAACATATCATCGGCGTTTGTATTTAATATACGAGGGATGCCTTCTGTAATCATCGTTATGAAGCCATAAATATGCATCAATTTGACTTAAGATATTGGCCAAGCTGGGTTGCCTGGCTCCTCTGCTTACCCCTACGTTCCCGATTGTTCGGCTAGGCGGTAAAGGGAGCACCTCTGTGATTGTTACTACTGGGTCATCCGAGTTAGTACCTCAGACTGGGTGAAGCCGAAAGCTAGCGATCTTAAAGGATATAATTGGTCGGCAACGACCGAATTGAAAATTTAGGTTCGCTAAAGACCACATAGTTTGGGAACTTCCTTCGAACTAAATCCTCAATATTTTGCTCCCACATTGATCGGAGCTGAGGTTTCATGATCATGCTTAGCATGACAACCCAAAGAAAGGAACCAATAGCGGGACTATTTTCTTTGGAAGACATTTCTTATGTTAAACCGTAATATAACATATCTCTATGCGTACCTTTGTTTATAAAACCGTATGGCCGGACTGCCTTGTTTGTCGTAAATCTTTGCCCTCATAAAGGCTTTATAAAGTAGGACAAACACTCCTCAGCTACTGGCTGAGGAGGTGGAAGCCGATGGTCGGTCAACAAAGTTTTGTACAATGCAGATCCGAGCATTAATGATGTAAAGTACTTGGATACATAGAATCATTACACATAATTTGTGATTCTACGTCGGATATCGATCCTTAATTTGGCCATGCGTGCCCACATTAAGTCTCGGGGGCTTCTGGGCTTCGAGCTTATCATTTACTAATATTAAAGGGGCACAATGATCCCCTGATCCGGTGTTGCCACCCGACCAGTGTCTCGGGGGCTACTCCATTGCCTATTCAATTCAGAAAATTCAAAGTGCTCAGTGTTCGGCTTGACCGAACTATGGGCAAACGCGTCTTCGGACAACAATAGGCACCATCTGGTACCTATCCGGCATCAAGCTAATATATTATGGCGACTTCTCAAAACCCTCTATCAAGGGCCCGTCCGCCGATCAGTATCTTCTCTAATGTGCATCTCGGGTTTTAGGCCGACACAGACCTTGAGGGCTACTGGCTATATACATCTCATCAGCAAATAAATTTCACAGCTCGAAAGCAATCCGGCATAAAGCTCAGATGCAAGTGACTAAATCCATATAGGATGTTTCCGACATAAAGCTCGGGCGCCAGCGGCTGGCTCCATAGAGACTTTTCAGCGTTAAGCTCGGATAAACTCCTTCAAATTTTTTCAAACAGGAAGTACTCTGTGCCTCCTCAGTTGCAGTCCGGCATTGGAACTCGGCTACAATCCGGCAATGGAGCTTGGATGCAGTCCGGCGTTGGAGTTTGGCTGCAAGAGGATACCTCAGATGCAGTCCGGCGTTGGAGCTCGGACGCAAGAGGACACTGCCGCCACATGGGAAAACACTTCAAACCCGAGGTGTGGCGTAAAAATAATGAGGCATTGATAAAGGCCAAAGACTTGAAGGGGCTCCTCGGATACCTGACGTGTAAACTCTCCGGACTCACTTTGGTGATTCTCAAGATCGAAGATGAGAAGATTTATTGAAACAGTTTTCAAGACCGACGACCGAAGATGAAGAACAGTTCGGAAGAATCGAGGAGTGTCCCCAACTTGAAGACTGGTTCAGGGGGCTATTGACGGTGTCCTGGACTAGGGGGTACTCAACACGTCGTCTCCCGAACAGGTGTATCGGGCCGAGGACTCCCGTGGCGGTAGACTCATGGGCCATTTCGGACGGCCCATGAGGCATACAAGGGAGATCCCACAAGACTTGGCGCCCAAGACGAGGACTCTCCTAAACCCTAGGCCTTTGGTTTGTTATAAAAACTGAGGCCAGGCTAGTCAATAGACAATCTCATATTAATTACTACAATCTCGTGGTAGATACATGTACTCTGTACTACACCCATATCAACACAATCAAAAGTAGCATGTAGGGTATTATCTCTTCGAGAGAGCCCAAAGCTGGGTAAAACCCCGTGTCCATGTTACCATCGCTCCAAGACGCCTAGCTTAGGACCCCTACTATGAGATACGCTGGATATAGAACCGACACAAGCCACCTTGCCATTCTCGGCGCACCCGTTTGAACTGTTGAGCGTACTCAAAACAGAACAAGGGCGCTGCCAATAGCTAAAGAGTTCCCTTGCGTGCAGTTTTCCATACAAGGAGCAAAATCTTTCGAGGAAAACAATCCTATAAAAAGGAAATTGCTCAAGATTTTGCGTGACTTCGCTTTTTCGTCTCCACGCGGATGGTTGTTGCGGCCGCAGATGACACCGCTCGCCTGGCTGATGGCACCAGAGTGTGGCTAGTTGCTGTTGCCCTCTTATTTGGAGCCATCGTGATGAAGGAGTCGAAGCATTAACTCCTAGAACAGATTTCCACAGCCTCACGCCCCCTACCTGGCGCGCCAAAGATGTCGGGGAACGACACCTATGGGATCCTAGGGAATCCCTTATACGGTTGCGGGGGCGAAGGGTTGCGCAAAGAGTAGGTCTAGCGATCAACGCGAGGGGATTTTTACCCAGGTTTGGGCTACAAATGATGCGTAAAACCCTAGTCCTGCTTGTCCGTGTTTATCTTGTGTTCTTCAGTTCTTGGACTAGCTACTATGCGTGCCCAGTCCAAAAAGTTTGAATCCTCCCACGGTACGCCTCGGGCCTCCTTTTATATGTCAAAGGGGTCGCCACAGTGGCACACAGGAGGTGGAAAGTATCTACAATGTACAAGTTTATCGCCTGACATCGTAGGACAAACACATTTAATGCGCTGCCTACGTGCCCTCTTGCTTTATCGGGGACGGCAACAAAGCTCGTCCCGTCCGTCGCTGCCTCGCCTTGCTTCGACGCGCGTCCAAGCTAACGAGGCATGCAGTGCCATGCTGGCTGGCTGGTCACTGTGCTGGTGCGGTGCCAGGGTCTTCATGAAGATCTGCGCGCCACCATGCAGGTACTTGACTAGTTGGCCTAGAAGCTGCATGCTGCCATGCAGGTGCTCACCTAGTTGGCGGGCCGGTTGCCGCGTCGGAACGGCCGCGGGGTAGCGAAACTTTGGTAGGTGCGGGCCTGGCCGCGGCCCCGCAGATGCCCCCGGCAAGGATCTTGCTGGGGGTCTTCGGCCGTCCCCGGCAAGGATCTTGCCTGGGGTCTTCATCTTCTGGTTCTTATCTAGACTTGCAGGCCTTTGGTCTTCACAAAGATCTGCATGCCACCACGCAGGCGCCCCCGAGTCTTGGTCTCGACGTTGTCGATGGTGTCAAAACTCTCAGGCTCAAGGGTGGCGGCTTTGCTGCTGTTGGGAAAGTCGCCCCGGCAAGGCTCTTGCCGGGGCTATGTAGGCCGCCCCGGCAAGGGTGTTGCCGGGGGAAATCCATCTTGCCCCTTTGCTCTTCATGCCTCTGGCTTGAGTGCTGCCTTGGCGGTCTCGTACCTTTCCTTCCTCTGCCCCGCCAAGCATGGCCGCAGGTGTGGCTACGACTGCCCGTGCACAAGTAAAGGGGTACGGAAAGGCCCCTACTTTTGTACATTGACACACAGAGGGCACCGTAGGACTGCACCATAAATAAAACATACAATCATACCAACCAAGATCACGATTAGGCCACAGGACAAAACGGATCTATTCAAACATCATAGGATAGACAAATATCATTGGGAAATAATATATGGATTTCAGCACCATGTTTTAGTAGATATTACAGCGGAGAGAAGAGGGGTTACACCGCTGCATAGAGGGGGAGAGAGTTGGTGTTGGTGGTAGCTAGATTGTTGATGTAGATCGCTGTGACGGTCCTAGCCCGGGCGGCGCTCTGGCGCCACCGGGAGAGAGGGGGAGAGAGCCCCCCTTCTTCTTCTTATTCCTTGGCCTCCCCCCTAGATGGGAGGAGAGTTCCCCCTCTGGTCCATGGCCTCCATGGCGGCGGAGGGGCGGGAGCCCCTCCGAGATTGGATCTCCCTCTCTATTCTCTTCTATTTTGTGTTCCCCAGATCTGGCCCTTCACGATCTTAAATTCCCGGAGATCCGTAACTCCGATCGCGCTAAATTTTTTACACGATTTTCCCCATAAATTATCTTTCTTGCGCCATAAGAAGGGCCCCAACCGACTTTTGAGGATGGCATAAGACACCTGGGCGTGCCAGGGGGTGCCCGGCGTTCCCTGGTGGGTTGTGGTCACTGTGGGCCCCCGTTTGCGTTGATTCCAAGTACCAAAAATCACATATATTTCGAAAATAAATCTCCGTAAAATTTTATCGCGTTTGGACTTCGTTTGATATGGATTTTCTGTGAAACAAAAAACATGCAACAAACAAGAACTGGCACTGGGCACTTCATCAATAGGTTAGTCCAATAAATCATATAAAAAGTTGCCAAAAATATGTGACAGTTGTATGATATTGGCATAAACAATCAAAAATTATAGATACGATGGAGACGTATCAAGGAACATATGGAGCAGGAGCATCAGGAGTCCAGTTGGAGTTGCGCTTGGGAATAGAAGTCTTGTACTGAGAGATGTACTTAGCCGGATAGGCGAACTCAATCGGCGCCTAGATGAATGGAGCATAAATCAAAGACCTCTTCTCCTGCACACACTGACGGAGCTCATAGAACATGAAGTCCAGAACATCCACTCTCTTCTTCCTATGCAGGTACACAAAGACATCCAACATGGAACTCTGAATGTTGTGCGAATCACCGGCCTTTGGTGTGAGGGTATATCGAAGGATATGGCGCACCGTATCATAGAGAGGCACGAGATGCTTGATGGAACCGGTGACAAAAGACTTATCTTGCTTGTATGTGAATGCAATCTCATCCTTAGTGCGCTCACCACTCTCACGAACTCTGCCAAACTCATCATTTGCCGCTTGTTCATCAAATAATGGGTAGGGAATAATCTCAGAGAACTTGGCCATGGGAGCAGAGCACCGATGCATCCCGGACATCCAAGTGAGGGTGCGAGCAAAATCATTTGAGAAGAACAAGGTGGCGAAGAACTGCATCACAAGATCCTCATTGTACGGATAGTTGAAGGTGACAAACGAAAGGAGTCCCAACCCCCCAAGAGCTGAATATACACCGGAATAGAGATGATCATTGTCGCGGAGACTCTCAACATTAACTTGCTTGTGCGGAGCAAACTTCTTGGCCTTGGTCATGAGCAACTCATGGTACACTCTTCCTTGAAATTCATTCTTGAACCAAGGATCCATCCCCAAACCTGTGGCAACAGCATATGGATGGTTCTGTCTCTCAGCCCAAAGCTGTGGCTTGGTCCATTTGTCAAGGGGAAGATTTCGGAGATCTCGCTGCCCGGAATGGATTGCTCAGGACTAGGCATCTCTTCTTATTCATCTTCATCATCTCCATCAATAGGATCATCATCATCCTCTATCTCAGCATCTGGGGGGTTGACATAGTGAGCATCTTCTTGAGAGTCATATTCTTCCTCTGAATCCTCAGAAGCCTCAACAATAGGCTGCTTGGTGGCAGCACGATGAGCACAGCCCTGGCCTGACCCTGACCCCTGACCAATGCCCTCAGATAGCTTGCGACGAGCAATCATGAATTCCTTGGAACCTGCCTTTGAGCGCTTCCGACGGAGCTCGACCCTCTTGTCAACAGAGTCTGAAACACACACAAACACCCAACAACACAACACAAACGACACAAATGAGTACAAGTGCTTGAGATAGCGGCAAGGGAGAGGACAAAAACTAAGCAAAAAGTTCATCTATACCCCGTGCGCACGGGGGTCCCGTGCGCATGGTACACGACTGTGGGCATGGGGCCCCGTTGTAGGATCGAAAGTATGTCTAGAGGGGGGGTGATTAGACTACTTGACCAAATAAAAATTACCCTTTTCCCAATTTTAAGTCTTGGCAGATTTTAGCAACTTAACACAAGTCAAGCAATCAACCTACACATGCAATTCTAAGAGTATAGCAGCGGAATGTAAATCATTGCATATGAAGGTAAATGGGAGGAGTTTGGAGGGAGCAAACGCAATGTAGACACGAAGATTTTTGGCGTGGTTCTGATAGGTGGTGCTATCGTACATCCACGTTGATGGAGAGTTCAACCCACGAAGGGCTCCACCCACGAAGGGTCCACGAAGAAGCAACCTTGTCTATCCCACCATGGCCATCGCCCATGAAGGACTTGCCTCACTTGGGTAGATCTTCATGAAGTAGGTGATCTCCTTGCCCTTACAAACTCCTTGATTCAACTCCACAATCTTGACGGAGGCTCCGAAGTGACACCTAACCAATCTAGGAGACACCACTCTCCAAAAGGTAATAGATGGTGTGTTGATGATGAACTCCTTGCTCTTGTGCTTCAAATGATAGTCTCCCCAACACTCAACTCTCTCACACAGATTTGGATATGGTGGAAAGATGATTTGAGTGGAAAGCAACTTGGGGAAGGCTAGAGATCAAGATTCTTGTGGTTGGATTGGAATTTAATGGCGTGGAGGTCATCTCCTCGCGCCATGTGAATGTGGCAGAGGAAATCCTCTATCCATACGATCGGGTATGTGGTTCCTTCATATGGTTCAATGTTCACAGGCTTGAAGCCTTTTGGGAATTGGTGTTGCATTACCCTCTCTGTGAAGCACAGGGGGTATGCGGCGCCCCAAAATAGGGCTACATCGCGTCGGAGGTCTTCGGCCATCCGAGTCCGCTGCTGCTCCCTGAATCTATCATTTCGGTTCAGCCAATCGTAATATCCTTCCTGGTGAGTGGGCGGGTCTTCTCTAGGTCCGTAGATGGACCTGGTGCGGCCTCCTCGAGCATCTAGGTCATGGCAGAGGTCGTATTCGTAGGCGAGCCGCACTTGATCCTTGCCGTGAGGGCGAGGTGGGCGGCGGGGTGCTCGGCCTCGTCAGCTTCTTTGTCCCGCCCTTGTCGGCGTTCTGGGAATGGGGGTCCCCAGACTTGCCTGCCTGCGGCCCACGGCATGGCTAAGCTAGCGGGCCGTACGGCCCATCTTCATCGACAAGGCAATCAAGACCTTCGCGAGGGGCCAAGCCTCGCGAGGCGGACGATGCAAGACCTCCTCACGAGCGGCCTAGCAAGGCAGGCTCATGATGAGTGGAGATACCAAGGTAGGGCAAACCTCACGAGGCTCTCGTGACATGAGCCATGACGATTGACACCAGGCAGGCGCCAGGCGGGCGCCAGGGTGCGCAACGTCCTTGTTTCCTCTTTGGTGCTAAAGAAGCAGGCGCGGAGTACCGAGGTGTCAAGCAAAGGTTTCCATATCGGTGCAACGAGACCAAGACCAGCAGGACAGCAAGACGGAGGTCACCATGGAGCCCAAGACGGCGTCATCACCAGAGCCTTTTGTAGGCGAAGACCGCTTTTGTGAGGATAGCTTGTACTAGCTGTCCCCTTTCAAATTTGCCCGCCGTTGTTGGCTCCCTTCCCGCTCAATATTTGGGGAGAGGACCAGGGCCTATATAAGTAGAGCTAGCCACCACAGTAGAGGGATCAAGTGGCGCTCTCACCGCACAAGTTCACCAAGCACAAGAACACCTCAACCTCAGGAGGCTGTTCTTCCCCTTGTACTATTCATCATCATCCCAAGTGGCAATGCACCACCACACACTGGAGTAGGGTATTACACCACAACGGTGGTCCGAACCAGTATAAATCTCGTGTCTTTCTGTGTTGCGAGTTCGTCGTGTTCGTCCGTGAGATCTTAGCAAGCTAGGGCGTGGATCGGTAGGAGGGAAAGAACTTCGCGCGCACCCCAGAGTTCGAACCTTAAGGGTTTTGCCGGAACCCGAGATCCGACAGCCCTCTAGGGGCGGTCCGGCTGTTCGGCGCATGTGTATGTCGGACGTATTGGCTCTACGGCCTCGTCGTTGAACTGTGGCAGCAATCTTTGCTTGGGACAGCTTTTGATTGGCTGTTCGCGGCCGTACCTTCTTCAGTGGCTAGGACTTTGGTCCATAAATCGTTCCTGCTCCAGCGGGTCTTTGGGGACGATGAAATCATCATCCTCGAGATTGGCCTCCTCTTCTGAGAGTGGGAGGTAGTTGCTATCTTCGGAGTCATCGTGGTTTTCTGGGTTGAACGGGTCCTCCTGCCCCGTGGGGTCATCGTGATGATGTTCATTAGCTGCGGCTCCGGCAAGGTCGTCCGTATTATGCGCCCTGCCGTTCTCCGTAGAGTCCATGTTGCTCACATGGCTTCGACGTGGCTTTGATCGACGACGATGTCTTTGGCGCTTGGGCGGCTCATCTCCAGGCTTGTGTTGGTCCTGATTGGGAGTGCCATCGCCGTCCTTAGGGGTGTCCACATGTAAATATCATAGGTGGACGTGGCCGACCAGCGGCCGGTGACGAGGGGGGCAACATCGGTATTAGCCGTGGGTCTGCTATCCTTGTCCATGTATTTGGCGTTTTCCAAATTATAATCTAGCATATCGGTTAAATCATCGACAGTGGCTACCAAGTGGGTGGTGGGTGGGACGTAAAATTCCCCGTGATACACCTTGAAGGGTTGATGGTTGTGGGCGGAGGGCAGGTCCTCCTGGATGGTCATTTTCTGGATTCGGTCTAGTGCCTCGCTTAACATAGCGAGGGTCGCCGAATTTGAGGGCTCTAGGCCACATTCCATTGTAACGGGGTGGGGGGAATTAGTGCCCTGGCCAGTCCTTGGTTTCCATGGGCCGAGCTAAACTCGAGGTATGGTGCCGGATCCTTGAGAGGGTCTGGATTGTCACTAGGGACTGAGGACGAGCCTTGGTTTTTGCGTGTGGTTTCCACACCAGGATTCGAGATCGAGCTGTTCGGGCCGGGGGTGCCCCTGGCCATCGGTTGCCGGCTCATCGTAAGGGCTTAAGGCTAGAGGAGCGTTGTGATGGAAAGGTTCGGCCGAGATTGACCCTTGGCATCCACCTCCTAATTCTGCCTCGAAGGCCAAGGATAGGCCCTCCACAGACATGACGGGTCCGGCCAAAGGTGGAGTCCGACCCCCTTGAAGTGGAGCCCTCCTGGCTCGAAGCTGTTCGGAGGGCGGGGGTGCCGATCTATAGATCGGACGGAGGGGGACTCCAAAGAGGGCGTGATGAGGCCTGCGAGGGTGCGGGAGGGGGCAGTGAATCCGGCAAAGACCAGATCGCCCTGCGTGTCCACAACGTATTGCAGATCACCGAATTGAATTCGGTGTTCAGGAGTGAAGTTGTCGATCTGACCCAAACGACCAGTATGATCGGCGTGCAGCACGATGCTGCCAAACGCGAAGAGTTGACCGGGGACAAAGAAGTCCCCGGATTCGATGCCTTCTCCTACGATCAAGCAAGCCATCGATCCATTGGGTGACCCACAGTGGAACTCTCAATGAAAGCACCAATGACGGTGGCAAAACCGGCAGACCTCGGGGTAGGGGGTCCCAAGCTGTGGATCTGGGATCGATGGGGAACAAGGGACGATGAACACAGTGTTTACCCAGGTTCAGGCCCTCTCGAAGAGGTAATACTCTACGTCCTGCTTGATTATATTGGATGTATAGTATGGTTTACATAGTAGATCTACCTCAAGATCAACTGAGCTAAACCCTAAGGTGATGAGGTGATGAATATAGCTCTAGCCCTAAAGACTACAACCTTCGGTTTATATAGACACCTACAGGGTTAGGGTTGCCGGAGATAGATTACAATAAGGGAGAAAGAGATCATGTCTCTCCTTAACTTGGAGGACACACCACGGCTTCATAGATCTCCCGTCACTATGCAACTTCACCAGTCCGGCCCATATTCAATGGACCGACGCCCCGAGGACCCCTTAGTCCATGACTCCCTCAGAGGCCGAGCCAGGACGCCGAGACGGTTGAATTCATTCCCATTCCTTCCATGGGACCTGAACATGCACCCCAAGGACACATGTATGATTTTCTAGCCATTTTGGTGCACTGGAGCATGTATTTGTAGTTCGGATTTGAATTATGGACATTAAATGCCTAGAAAACTCAATTAATGAATGAAAAAGGTTAAACAAACCCTGAATAATTTCAAAGTTCAGCGCGAATCTCCCGTTGTTCCATGTTGCGTGTAGAATAAAATAAAAGGCTAGAAGAGGGAGCGATTATCGTTTCGCCCACAAGGGGACATGTTTCCCTATCAAAACCATGAGGGTTCTTGCGACAGGCTCCGGTTTGTAAGAGGCTTGTAATAAAGCTTGGCCCAAATTGGACAATGTTTCTACCATGACATATATGTGCCATGACATGACACCATGCCAACTTTCATGACTTTCTGGTGAGTTTTGGATTTACGGGGATTCAAAAACCGAGATTCCAAATGTTTGAGGACGAGCCAGGACGCCGGTACAGTTGCAATTCATTCCCATTCCTGGCATGGGACCTAAACATGCACCCAAGGACACATGTATGATTTTTCTAGCCATTTTGGTGAACTAGAGCATGTATTTGTAGTTCAGATTTGAATTATGGACATTAAATACCTAGGAAACTCAATTAATGTATAAAAAGGCCAAACGAACCCTGAATAATTTTAAATTTCAGCACGGATATCCTGTCATTCCATGTTTCATATAGAAGAAAATACAAGGCGAAAAGCGGCAGTGATTATCATATCGCCCACAAGGGGGACACGTTTCCCTATCGGAACCACGAGGCTTCCCGAGAGAAGCTCTGGTTTGTAAGAGGCTTATAATAAAACTTGCCCCGAAATGGACACAAAAAATCCTCGACATATATGTGCCATGTCGTCACACCATGCCAAGTTTTATGATTTTTGGGTGAGTTTTGGATTTACAGGGATATAAAACCGAGATTCTCACGAAATATTTTCAAATAACACATGGTTCACCCATGAAAGGCGTGTGCCTACCAAACCGTGGCCGATGCCCCCCTGCTGCGCACGCGATCTGAGTCATGCATTCTGATTGGCCAAAACCCAAACCCCACGGATCGTACGTCTGCACCATTGGATGCTCCCAGATCAAACGGCAATCCTCACCCCTTTCGACAACACATGCAGTTCCGGTTGTGATTTTATTTATATGGGTAAGCACTGTGTGCATGCGTTGTGCTAGCTCACGCTTCCTTCTCTACTAAGTTTTCCATATTCATGTCATTTTTTCCATATTAATGTTGTTATATATCCAAACACGATACCATTTCCTGCCACTCCTCCCATTGGTTTCCTGCCTCTTTGCCCATTGTTTTCCCGCTGCCAGTGTCAGTGCTCATAGAAGGCTAGGCGGCGACACACGGACCATGTAAATATTACACACAGTTTCTAAAAGAACAAACATCTGTGATAGTAGGGAGTAGGTCCCATACGGTGACCAGCATGAAACGCCTTAAAGGCAAGGAGGTAATTCTTATCAGCAAGGGACGACTTCCCATCCACTAGCCTAGTCGAATAGAACACAAAAGTTAAGCGTGCTGATGCTAGAGTAGTCTAAGGATGGGAGACCCGATGAGAAGTTGCATATCTCAAGCTTCATTTAAACGCTATGATACAGTCATTATAGACATTTATTGTCTAAATATCTCGATAGTGACCTGTCATGATGATTATATAAACCTTGGGATCCTTGTTTTGCTAATTTGTAGACTATGTTTTTATTGGTTATTTTTGATAAACCTTGGGATCCTTGTTTTGCTAATTTGTAGAGTATGTTTTTATTGGTTATTTTTTGTTCTCAAAAATCAAAGAATGCTCGACATTTGTAATCCCACACAAATTATCCCTTTGACCCAACGCACGAGAAGGGTTTACTCTTTGTTCCATGTGCTATGTTAGAGCAAATCAAGTTTCAGCACATGCGTTGGACAGCACCGGGCCCCTACACCCACCCGCCTCGAAGTTGCGTTCCCGACATCATCCGTCTTTAACCTGTCTGCGGAGGTGCGATGTTTAGTTTGTAATGTTACTGATATAGTTGGTGCACCATCGAACTTGTGCTTTCGGGATTTGAAAAAATCACACACTAGACCCATACATATTTTTTGGGCCGCATGCAGGGTATAGGGGGGCGGGTGTTTTGATCGAGCATGTCTCCCTTGTGCGGTTTATAGAGGGTTTGATCATGATGGTTTCCTATTGCTATGTGTGCCATGTTAGACCAAATAAAGTTTGAGCACATGCGACAGACGACATCCCCCCCCACCTTGAAGTTGGGGAACCGACATCGTACGTATCTGTCGGATTCAGGGTTCCGCGGACCTTTGAGAGGTTCGAACTCTGGGGTGCGCACGAAGGACTCTTTCTCCCCAGCCTGCCTACCCAACAATTCCATGGCCTATCTCGATGAACCCAAAGAACACGAGACACGGAGGTTTATACTGGTTTGGGCCACCATGTGGTGTAATACCCTACTCCAGTGTGGTGGTGGATTGCCTCAGAAGGGCTGAGGATGAACTAGTACAGTGGATGAACAGCCTCAGGAGGAGAGGTGTTCTTGAACTCGATGAGCTGGTGGGTGTGAGGATGGAATGGATCCGATCCAAGATTAGATGCCTCCTACGGTGGTGGCTAGTCCTATTTATAGAGGCCCTGGTCCTCTTCCCAAATGTAGGCGGGAAGGGATCCCACAACGGCCAATTTTGAAGGGGGAAAACTAGTACAAGCTATCCTGACAAAAGTAGTCTTCGCCTGCCAAAGGCTTTGGTGGTGACGCTGCTGTGGGCTCTGCAATGACCTCCGTCCTGTCATCCTGGCGGTCTTGGTCTTGTTGCACCGATATGGAAACCTTTGCCTGATGCCTCGGGACTCCTTGTCTGCGCTTGCCTCCTTAGCACCAAAGAGGAGACTGGTACACTGCGCCCGCTAGTGCCCGCCTGGCCTTGGTCGTCATTGCTCACGTCATGTGAACCTCGCGAGGTGCCCCTTGCATAGATATCTCCGCTACTCGGGATCCAGCCTAGCGAGGCCTCCCCCAAGGAGGTCTTGGTGTCGTCCGCCTCGCGAGGCTTGGTCCCTCGCAAGGGTCTTGAGTAGTTGCTGCCGAAGCTGGGCCATACCGTGCCATTGGTGGAGCCACGCTGTGGGCCGCAGGTAGGCAAGTCTGGGCACCCCCGTTCCCAGGACGCCGACAGTAGCCCCTGGGCCCAAGGTGCTCTCGAACATGGCTTCGAGGCGAAGCCAAAGGGCAAGTGCGGAGCGCCGCGGTCCCCAACCGCCTGCGGCCTCGGTCGACGTGTGGCGATTGATGGGACGTGGGCACCTCCGCTTCCCCACGCTGCCTCGGCAACCGTCCTCAACTGACAAAAAGGCTGGCGTGTGCTGCAGAGCTTTCATTGCCTTCCTTCACCTTGCTCTAGATCCCCTTCTCCTTCTTGCCCCCAAGACTCCAGATCCGCCGGAAATCATCGCCAAGCCCGCAGCCGATGGCGTCCGACAAGGCGAAGGCAGCGCGCTCGCCCTCCTGGTTCGAGCCGGCCTTGATCGCGCCTACGGTCACGGGGAAGAACCTCGCCGTCGTGCGCCTAATGACGGCGAGCGGCAGCAACGAGGGGAAGGAGACCACGCTGCGGGTCGGCTCCGCCGACCCGGAGGCCTCAGGCAGTACCTTCTGTCCTTTCTTTGTGAACAGTGTCTTCGCGGGGCTGGTCCCTCCTTTCTCCGACTTCTTCTATGCGTTCCTCAGCCACTATAATCTCCATGCCCTCCATCTTCATTCCAACTCCGTCCTCCTCCTGTCAATTTTTGCCATCTACTACAAGGCATTCGTGGGGGTGATGTCGTCTGTGGCACTGCTTCACCACTTCTTCTACCTTCGGAGCAAGGAGGGCCAGTGCTCGGTGTGCGCCAATTTCGTTGCGGCCAACGGGGCCAATGCAATCTTGAGAGCAGGGAAGAAGGTCGAGGGCTTCAGGAGCAAGTGGGTCCTCATGGATGCCAAGTGCTCCTATCCTCGGCTGGTGTTGCCGACGGGGATTCCTTCGCCTCATGAGGGATGGCTCAGCGCGAAGCTCGCCGACCCCCGAGTGAAGCAGGTGCTGGAGAAGATGGCGACCGACCTGAAGCCTGACGACCCGAAGGCGGAGAAGCTGATAGGGCCATGACCGTCAAGGAGTTTCTGTCGCAGCGCTTAGCTTTGCTCCAGGCGCGCTCGCGGCCCCTGTGGAGGCTCGAGGACGAGGGAGGTGACCTCTGCCTGAGCCTGGACGCCCTGCCAGATGAGGAGCTGGTCAAGGCCCTCCACCTTCTGGTCGGGGAGGATCAGGGGTACCCGCCGGACACCCGTCTTCCGTTGTACCGCCGCCCAGACAGGGCGGAGGTTGCCGCCGCCATGCCTGTCTTCAATGAGTGCAGGCTCGTGCCGCCGGCATCCACTGACGCCCCGGTGGTGTTGTCCTCCGGCGATTCCGGCGAGGAGGAGGGATCAGACTCGTAGGCGACCCGGGAGGGGGCTAGGGAGACCTCTCCCCCACTCGTGGCCGATCTCCTCCGCGCCTTCCCCGACGACGACGCCGGCGAGCATCCAGTGAAGGAGTCGCCGCACCCCACCGAGGTAACCACGAGGTCGTGGGGCACCCCCCCCCGAAGAAGCCGCCGGTCGGGGTCCCGAAGAGGGGCAGGTCGGCGCTGATCCTCCAAGGTGGTGCTCCCGCTTTGTCACCCGCCGGCACCGCTGCGGGTCCGGCCCCTGGTGCTCGTGCGCCGGTGCTCCAGACCGTGAGGTCTTCGGGCTTGATGCTTCAGAAGAGGACAAGGGAGTACGCCGCCGTAGACCAGTAAGTGCTCCAGCCTGATCTTGTTCCTGTTTCTGCCGCTGCTTCTTGATGCTTCTCCCTCGTACTATTAGGCCAACGCCGGCGATGAAGAAGAAGAAGGAGACGGCCGCAATCCCTCGGATCCAGCAGCCTGCCGTGGCAGCGCTGCCTCCAGCGCGGAAGGATCGCGACGGCTCTCGCGCCTCGGCGGCCGGGTCTTCCTCGCGACATTCTGAGGCCCGGCCTCAGGAGAAGGCGATCTCCATGGTCAAGCCGGCTCCGGAGGCGCCCACCCCCAGCTCGCCTGCTGAGGCTCTGAAGGCTTAGGAGCCCCCAGTCTCTTCTGTTGTTGCCACTTGCAGGCCTTGGCGCCGACGCTGCCTCCTCCTGTTCCCATCACGCTGCTAGGCCGTGATCCTTCTGCCTTGCTTGATGCTCTGGAGGAGGCTCTTTCCGCGCTGACCCAGCTTTGGGACAACCTTCAAGGCCCCGACCGCCGCCTGGCGTCAGAGCGCCTGGAGCTGATTTCGGGATGGCTGCGATCCGACGCGTCCATCAGGGCGGCGTGGAGCCAGGCCATAGCAGCTTCCAAGGAGGGCGAGCGGGCCACTGGCCTAGCTGCTGCCACCCGTGATGCGGAGCTGAAGGATGCTGAGGTCACCAAGGAGCGCTACCGGTTGGCGGAGGCCGAGCTGGAGACCATACGCAATGAGCGCACCATCGAGGCTCGTGAGTGCGAGGTGTGGGAGGAGAAGTTGAGGGCCCGAGAAGACGCGGTAGCCGATCGTGACACTGAGTTGGAGCAGCCGGCGCGGCCACAGGCCGCGGAGCGCAGCCGCCTAGAGGAGCTGGAGAATAAGGTGGAAGTGGAGAAGGCCCAGCTGGAAGCCAAGGCGAAGGTTCTCGTCGAGGATCGCATGGCCTTCAAATCTCTCGAGCTGAGGTTCTGCGAGGCACTGTGGGAGCTCTACGGGAAGGGCTTGAAGAAGCCGTTGGTGACTGATGAGGAAGGCCCCGCCGAGCTACCCCCTCAGCATGTCACGGCACTCAAGGACATCGTTAACGGGATCGGCCCCATGGTGGAGGGGGAAGCCCGCGCGCTCTCCTCTTCAGCTCTGACGCGCGTCTTCAGCCACCTTCATCTTCGCGACCCTGATGTTGACCTCGGTGCCCTGCTCGAGCCCGTGGACGAGGAACGCTGCGAGGCTGCTGCCCAAGCCGTGAAGGACCGGGTGGAGGCCCTGCTGCAGAAATTCATTGCCATCGACCCCGCGCCCCCGACTGATGGTGCTGCCGACCCTGCGGCTTCGGTAGACGGCACGGGCGACGGCAACATTGTCGACGAAGGGGCACTCCTCGCGGGCGATGGTAGCGCCCAGGGTTGACGAGGGGGCTTGCTGACGGCGCCTCCTCCCACTTTTATTTCTTGCAACATGCACCATGCCTCGTGGAGGCGTTTAAAACTCGTGTTTGGTATTTGAAGAACAGTATGTCTTGTAATAATTTATTAGGATTCTGCAATTTCCTTCTCATTGCATTAGCGTTCTGCGTCGACAGGGCCCAACCCTGCGCATGCCTCAGCCGCCGTTGGGTCGTCCGGATCACCAGGACGGGACCAAGGGGTGAGGGGCCACGTGGCTACGTAGACTCCTGAGTCGCGATGCTCAGGAGTCCCCCTTGACGTTCAAACAGCCTTCGGGAAGGAGATGTGAGAGTAGGCCTTAGCGTTCCGCGTCGGCAGGGCCAGGCTCCGCGCATGCCTCAGCAACCATTGGGTCATCCGGATCGCCAGGACGAGACCAAGGGGTGAGGGGCTATGTAGCCAGTAGGCTCCTGAGTCGCGATGCTCAGGAGTCCCCCTTGACATATGAACAAACCTCCATACCTGTCCACGCCGAGGTCCCGCTCGGGAGGGGCACGCGACGAGTAGGTCCGAGGGACCTGGCAGGGTGGCGTATGCTTGGGTGTGACCCGAGCGTAGCCCCCGTGCCCAGCCCCCTCGTGTGACTCTCCCGAGGGGGAAGTGTTGCGATGAGGCTGGACACTGAGCCTGGCGTCTCCCTGAGGTTGGTACAGCCATGGGGCCGCCACCAGTTGTTTATCACCAGCGCAGAGCATAGCGCTTCTGCACTTGCACGGGCATAGCCGCTCCTCGACCGTGTCGACTACCAACACGGAGCATGGTGCTTCCACTGGTGCATGGGCAGGGGCTCCCTCTGAGTGAAGCCCCCGGGGCATGTACAACCCCGCCCTGGCACGTGGCTTGCACGACAGGGCTAGACGAGGTGTGTCTGGGCACTTGTGAGCCAGCGCGGGACTCATGAGGCCCTACCTCAAGGCGGGTTGCGCCTGATCTTGGTTGTTGATAGCTGTGGTGGTCCTGCGAGATGGTTAGGCGACCTGCGCCGAATGAATCTCCTGAGGTGATCACATGAGAAGGCCAGACACCAACGACCCCAGGAGGTGACGTGAACGGGACCGACCCGTTAGACCACTACCAAAAAAAGACACATCCTGAAATTTTGGGCCGAACAATTTTTTTCTGTCATACTTATGACACTTCTATGACAATAATTGTGACAAAACCCGGTATCATCATAGATGTGGTGGGGTCCTACTTCTATGACAAAAAATCATGACAGAAAATGGGCTTTTCGTCCTGGGCGGGCCGGAGACGCAGCTGCATGACATTCTTTGGGCCGTCCATGACGGAAAAAACCGTGGTAGAAGCGAGGGCGAGCAAAATATTGGGGTGTTCCCGGTTAGGGTGGGTGGTCGGGGACGAGCGATGCGCGTTTCTCTCATACACGCACGCGCGTGGGTGCGAGGCGTTGGGCTCTAACTGAACCCGAGCGAGGCGTTGGACTTTAACTGAACCCGAGCGATTGCACTGCAGGCTACGCGTTACTGAACTCGAGCGAACGATCGATGGCTGTTAACTGGACCCGATCGAGTGATTCCTTCGCTACTGCTGCTAACTGAAGCCGATCGATGCTGCCTCTGGATGAAGAGTGAGTGTTGTTGGGGGGTTTGGATGAACAGTTCCCGGTGGGGGTGGATGAATAGGACCCCGTGGTGTTGCCTCTGGATGAACAGGACCCCGATCGATCGAGCCGGTTGGGGCTGGAGGAACAGGACCCCGTGGAGGGCTGGATGAACAGGACCACCCCGTGGAGGGCAGGATGAACAGTAATCGGTGGAGGGCTGGATGAACAGTAGCCCGTGGAGGGGTGGTTGAACAGGAGCCCGTGGAGAGGGCTGGTTGAACAGTAGCCGGTGGAGTAGCGCGCGATGGAGGCTGGATGAACAGGAGCCCGTGGATGAATAGTCGCAGGTGGAGGCTGGAGGAGGTCGACGGTGGATGAATAGTAGCCCGCGGAGGTTGGAGGGGGTCGACGGTGGAGATGAACAGTATCTCGTGGAGTCCTGTTTTGCGGTACGCCACACCCCTCCCGATGAACAGGACCCCCGTTTCGACCGTAGCGCTCCAACACAAGTCCGTTTCCTCCGTTTTGCGGTACGCCACACCCCTCCCGATCAACAGGACCCCCGTTTCGACCGTAGGAGGTCCGTTTCCTCCGTTTTGCAGTACGCCAGACCCCTCTCGATGAACAGGATCCCGTTTCGAACGTGGCCGGTCGAACACAAGGCCGTTTCCTCCGTTCTGCGGTACGCCAGGCCTCGTTTCCATCGGCTGTTCCGTCCAAGCCCTCCCGATGAACACGACGACGCATTCCGTTCTGACCCAGCCAGTTGGCTCCCCATGAACACGACGACGACGCTGTTTCTCCGTTCCGACCCAGCCATGTACACGAGCCCTGGTCGTACGTACGCGCGAGTAGGCGTTCGAGACCCCGCCCGTATGTAAGTCAGTGGCCGTATTTACTTTCTTGCACCCTGGTCGCTGTACGTACGTGTACATACGACGTGCGCGCCTCTACTACGACATGTGCGAGCCTCTTCATCGACCAGTATGTACGTACACGTTCGCGACCAGAATGACAATGCTACGTACGCTTCGACGAGGTGGGTCCCGATTGTCACGCACTTCCTTGCATGCGAAGATGTAGCTGGTGGGTCCCAACAATCAGGGGGGCGAATCGTTTTTTTTTGCTCAGACACACTTCCTTGCGTGCGAAGACGTAGCTGGTGGCTCCCAGCAGTCAGGGGGAAATGTTTTTTCGTGAAATACGGTGGCCCGTTCGGTGGGTCCCCGCTGTCTGGTGGAGGAATAATTATTTTGCGCGTAATAAGGAGGCACTTCCTTGCTGCGGCCGTGGACCCAACTGTCAGCCTCTCCACGTACAGTACTCTTCCAATGGAAGTCGTTCCTTGACCACGTTGACCACCCCGCACCGAGAGCACCAGGGCGGTGGACGACGACGAGGCCTTGGAAGGGGACGACGCGGAGCCGGGGAAGACGCGGCAGTGGAAGCCCACGCGGAGAGGAGTATGAGGGTTCACTGGTTCGGCTGCGGTGTGAGGCTGCCGTCGCCGCAGGGCCTGGCCAGCGGTGGGAATAGTAGGGGGCGGTGAGGCCTCCGTAGCACCATAGCCGGCCACGGGAGGCAGGAGCATGCGGCACGACTGGCGCTGCTTTGGGCGGCTGGAGCAAGAAGACCAGAGGTTGAAGAAGCACTACGGCTGTTGGATGGACATTGTACGGTCACTGGAACTAGAATCGTTCATATTGACTAAGTTGACAAAGCACTCCGTCCCCGTCAACTTAGTAGGCCCACAAGTCAGCCACCCAACAAGGTGGGTCCCAACTAGCCGGGGAAGACGCGGCAATGGATGCCCATGCGTAGAGGAGTATGAGGGTTCACTGGTTCGCTGCGGTGTGAGGCTGCCGTCGCCGTAGAATAACAGGGGGTGTGGGTGAGTAGAGGGATGGCCTGGCCAGCGGTGGGAGTAGTAGGGGGTGGTGAGGCCTCCGCCGCATCGCAGCCAGCCACGGGAGGGAGGAGGACGAGGCACGACCGGTGCTGGTTTGGGCGGCTGGAGCAAGAAGACCAGAGGTTGAAGAAGCACTACCATCGTTGGATGGACATCGTACGATCACTGGAGCTAGAATTGTGCATATTGACTAAGTTGACAAAGCCCTCCGTCCCCGTCAACTTAGTAGTTGTGGCTGAGTAGAGGGATGGCTAGGCCAGCGATGGGAGTACGGTGGGGCGGTGAGGCCTGCGCGGCAGCACAACCAGCCGCAGGGAGGAGAGAGCAGGCAGTCCCGGCGGCGCTTGTTTGAGCGGCTGGAGCAGGAAGAGCAGAGATTGAAGAAGCACGACGGTCGGTTTCATGTGTTCTAAAAATGTACAACCCATTTCTCATTACTGATAGCCCATTTTCTCGGCCAGCCGAATGAAGCTCTCCTTGTCTGGAAAGATTTGCAGCCCAATAGGCCTGACAAAGCGACTTACTTGGCAAATCACAAAAAAACTGGGCTGTAGCCGTGGACTCAGCTTCGGCCATGGACCCAGCTGTCACCCTCTCCACGTACAGTACTCTTCCGAAGGAAGTCGGTCGTTGACCACATTGACCACGCCGCGCCAAGAGCACCAAGGCAGTGCACGATGGCGAGGCGTAAGAAGGGGACGACGCGGAGCCGGGGAAGACGCGGCAATGGATGCCCATGCGGAGAGGAGTACGAGGGTTCACTGGTTCGGCTGCGGTGTGAGGCTGCCATTGCCGCAGAATAACAGGGGGTGTGGGTGAGTAGAGGGATGCCCTGGCCAGTGGTGGGAGTGGTAGGGCGGTGAGGCCTCCGCGACATCACAGCCGGCCATGGGAGGCAGGAGCACGTGGCACGACCGGCGCTAGTTTGGGCGGCTGGAGCAAGAAGACCAGAGGTTGAAGAAGCACTACGGCCGTTGGATGGACATCGTATGGTCACTGGAGCTAGAATCGTTCATATTGACTAAGTTGACAAAGCACTCCGTCGCCGTCAACTTAGTAGGCCCACAAGTCAGCCACCCACCAAGGTGGGTCCCAACTAGCAGGAGAAGTATTCATTTTTTGTGCGTAATAAGGAGGCACTTCCGGTGGGAGCGAGCTGACAGCGGGGGGAACGTTTTTTTTGTGAAATATGGTGGCCCGTCCGGTGGGTCCCAGCAGTCAGGGGGAAACTGTTTTTTCGCGAAATACGGTGGCCCGTCCGGTGGGTCCCTGCTGTCAGGTGGAGGAATAATTATTTTCCGCGTAATAAGGAGGCACTTCCTTGCGGCTGCCGTGGACCCAGCTGTCAGCCTCTCCACGTACAGTACTCTTCCGATGGAAGTCGTTCCTTGACCACGTTGACCATGCCGCGCTGAGAGCACCAGGGTGGTGGACGAAGATGAGGCCTAGGAAGGGGATGACGTGGAGCCGGGGAATACGCGGCAATGGATGCCCACGCGTAGAAGAGTATGAGGGTTCACTGGTTCGCTGCGGTGTGAGGCTGCCGTCGCCGCAGAATAACAGGGGGTGTGGGTGAGTAGAGGGATGGCCTGGCCAGCGGTGGGAGTAGTAGGGGGCGGTGAGGCCTCCGCCGCATCGCAGCCGGCCACGGGAGGCAGGAGAATGAGGCACGGCCGGCACTGGTTTGGGCGCCTGTAGCAAGAAACCAGAGGTTGAAGAAGCACTACGGCCGTTGGATGGACATCGTACGGTCACTGGAGCTAGAATCATGCATATTGACTAAGTTGACAAAGCCCTCCGTTCCCGTCAACTTAGTAGGCCCACAAGTCAGCCTGCCACTATACTGGGTCCCAGCTAGCAGGGGGAGTATTCATTTTTTTGTGCGTAATAAGGAGGCACTTCCTTGCGTGCGAAGATATAGCTGGTGGGTCCAAGCTGTCAGCGGCGGTAACATTTTTTCGCGAAATACAGAGGCCCTTTCGGTGGGTCCCAGATGTCAGGTGGAGTTATCATTGTTTTGCACGTAATAAGGAGGCATTTCCTTGCGTGCGGCCGTGGACCCAGCTGTCAGCCTCTCCACGTACAGTCCACTTCAGATGCATGTCGGTCATTGACCACGTTGACCAGGCCGCGCCGAGAGCACCAGGGCGGTGGATGACGGCGAGGCCTAGGAAGGGAACGACATGGAGGCAGGGAAGACTCGGTAGTTGTTTCCCACGCGGAGGGTAGTACGACTGTACGAGGGTTTACTAGTTCGTCTGCCGTCGCCGGAGAATAACAGCAGCTGTGGCTGAGTAGAGGGATGGCTAGGCCAGCGATGGGAGTACGGTGGGGCGGTGAGGCCTGCGCGGCAGCACAGCCGGCCGCAGGGAGGAGAGAGTAGGCAGTCCCGCCGGCGTTTGTTTGAGCGGCTGGAGCAGGAAGAGCAGAGATTGAAGAAGCACAACGGCCGTTGGATGGACATCCAACAGTCACTGGTTGTGCGTCAACCTTTTTTTAGGAAAGCCTCAAATATGTGGAAAACATCATACATCCCCTCTGCCATTATTTCTAATAATTTATAGCCCATTTGCTAATTTATAGCATTACAACCCATATTGTGGCCACGGTTAAAAAATTATACGAAATTTTGCATATTTCGGTGCGGTCCGAACAGTTCTTAATCCCGAAATTTCGAGTCACATTCAAACTGATATTGAAAATAAATGTATATCAATATAACATCCAACAAATTGTTCACGCATAAAAATCAATGCAATTTAAAATCTCGAAATGAAAAAAAATTTGAAACTAATTGCCGGTTTGATGTGTTCTAAAAATGTACAACCCATTTCTAATAACTGATAGGCCATTTTCTCGGCCAGCCGAATGAAGCTCTCCTCGTCTTGAAAGATTTGCAGCCCAACAGGCCTGACAAAGCGACTTGGCAAATCACAAAACAAACTAGGATATGGCCGTGGACCCAGCTGCGGCCATGGACCCAGCTGTCACCCTCTCCACGTATAGTACTCTTCCGAAGGAAGTCGGTCGTTGACCACATTGACCATGCCGCGCCAAGAGCACCAAGGCAGTGCACGACGGCGAGGCTTAGGAAGGGGACGACGCGGAGCCGGGGAAGACGCGGCAATGGATGCCCACGCGGAGAGGAGTACGAGGGTTCACTGGTTCGGCTGCGGTGTGAGGCTGCCATCGCTGCAGAATAACAGGGGGTGTGGGTGAGTAGTGGGATGCCCTGGCCAGTGGTGGGAGTAGTAGGGGGCGGTAAGGCCTCCGCGGCATCACAGCCGGCCACGGGAGGCAGGAGCACGCGGCACGACCGGCGCTGGTTTGGGCGGCTGGAGCAAGAAGACCAGAGGTTGAAGAAGCCCTAGGGCCGTTGGATGGACATCGTACGGTCACTTGAGCTAGAATCGTTCATATTGACTAAGTTGACAAAGCACTCCGTCCCCATCAACTTAGTAGGCCCACAAGTCAGCCACCCACAAAGGTGTGTCCCAACTAGCAGGGGGAGTATTCATTTTTTGTGCGTAATAAGGAGGCACTTCCGATGGGAGCGAGCTGACAGCGGGGGGAACATTTTTTTCATGAAATACGGTGGCCCGTCCGGTGGGTCCCAGCAGTCAGGGGGGGAACGTTTTTTCGCCAAATACGGTGGCCCATCCGATGGGTCCCTGCTGTCAGGTGGAGGAATAATTATTTTCCACGTCATAAGGAGGCACTTCCTTGCGGCTGCCATGGACCCAGCTGTCAGCCTCTCCACGTACAGTACTCTTCCGATGGAAGTCATTTCTTGACCACGTTGACCAAGCCGCGCTGAGAGAACCAGGGTGGTGGACGACGGCGAGGCCTCGGAAGGGGACGACGCGGAGCCGGGGAAGACGGGGCAATGGATGCCCACGCGTAGAGGAGTATGAGGGTTCACTGGTTTGCTGCGGTGTGAGGCTGCCGTCGCCGCAGAATAACAGGGGGTGTGGGTGAGTAGAGGGATGGCCTGTCCAGCGGTGGGAGTAGTAGGGGCCGGTGAGGTCTCCGCCGCATCGCAGCCGGCCACGGGAGGCAGGAGCACGAGGCAGGACCGGCACTGGTTTGGGCGGCTGGAGCAAGAAGACCAGAGGTTGAAGAAGCACTACGGCCGTTGGATGGACATCGTACGGTCACTAGAGCTAGAATCATGCATATTGACTAAGCTGACAAAGCCCTCCGTCCCCGTCAACTTAGTAGGCCCACAAGTTAGCCACCCACCAAGGTGGGTCCCAACTAGCAGGGGGAGTATTCATTTTTTGTGCGTAATAAGGAGGCACTTCCGGTGGGAGCGAGCTGACAGCGGGGGGAACGTTTTTTTGTGAAATACGGTGGCCCATCCGGTGGGTCCCAGCAGTCAGGGGGGAAACGTTTTTTTGCCAAATACGGTGGCCCGTCCGATGGGTCCCTGCTGTCAGCTGTAGGAATAATTATTTTCCACGTAATAAGGAGGCACTTCCTTGCGGCTGCCGTGGACCCAGCTATCAGCCTCTCCACGTACAGTACTCTTCCGATGGAAGTCGTTCCTTGACCACGTTGACCACGCCGCGCTGAGAGCACCAGGGTGGTGGACGACGACGAGGCCTAGGAAGGGGACGATGCGGAGCCGGGGAAGACGCGCCAATGGATGCCCACGCGTAGAGGAGCATGAGGGTTCACTGGTTCGCTGCGGTGTGAGGCTGCCGTCGCCGTAGAATAACAGGAGGTGTGGGTGAGTAGAGGGATGGCCTGGCCAGCGGTGGGAGTAGTAGGGGGCGGTGAGGCCTCCGCCGCATCGCAGCCGGCCACGGGAGGCAGGAGCACGAGGCACGACCGGCACTGGTTTGGGCGCCTGGAGCAAGAAGACCAGAGGTTGAAGAAGCACTACGGCCGTTGGATGGACATCGTATGGTCACTATAGCTAGAATCGTGCATATTGACTAAGTTGACAAAGCCCTCCCTCCCCGTCAACTTAGTAGGCCCACAAGTCAGCCTGCCACTATACTGGGTCCCAGCTAGCAGGGGGGTATTCATTTTTTTTGTGCATAATAAGGAGGCACTTCCTTGCGTGCGAAGATATAGCTGGTGGGTCCAAGCTATCAGCGGCGGTAACATTTTTTTCGCGAAATACAGAGGCCCTTTCGGTGGGTCCCAGATGTCAGGTGGAGGAATCATTATTTTGCATGTAATAAGGAGGCATTTCCTTGCGTGCGGCCGTGGACCCAGCTGTCAGCCTCTCCACGTACAGTCCACTTCAGATGCATGTCGGTCGTTGACCACGTTGATCAGGCCGCGCCGAGAGCACCAGGGCGGTGGACGACGGCGAGGTCTAGGAAGGGAACGACACGGAGGCAGGGAAGACTCGGTAGTTGTTTCCCACGCGGAGGGTAGTACGACTGTACGAGGGTTTACTAGTTCGTCTGCCGTCGCCGGAGAATAACAGCAGGTGTGGCTGAGTATAGGGATGGCTAGGCCAGCGATGGGAGTACGGTGGGGCGGTGAGGACTGCGCGGCAGAACAGCTGGCCGTAGGGAGGAGAGAGTAGGCAGTCCCGCCGGCGCTTGTTTGAGCGGCTGGAGCAGGAAGAGCAGAGATTGAAGAAGCACGACGGCCGTTGGATGGACATCCAACAGTCACTGCTTGTGCGTCAACCTTTTTTTAGGAAAGCCTCAAATCTGTGGAGAACATCATACATTCCATCTGCCATTATTTCTAATAATTTATAGCCCATTTGCTAATTCTTAAGGTTTTTTCGATCCCATATTCTTTTTGTTAGCGTTACAACCCATATTGTGGCCACGGTTAAAAAATTATACGAAATTTTGCATATTTCGGTGCGGTCCGAACAGTTCTTAATCCCGAAATTTCGAGTCACATTCAAACTGATTTTAAAAATAAATGTATATCAATATAAAATCCAACAATTGTCCACGCATCAAAATCAATGCAATTTAAAATCTCGAAATAAAAAAAGAAATTTGAAACTAATTGCCGGTTTGATGTGTTCTAAAAATGTACAACCCATTTCTCATTACTGATAGGCCATTTTCTCGGCCAGCCGAATGAAGCTCTCCTCGTCTTGAAAGATTTGCAGCCCAACAGGCCTGACAAAGCGACTTACTTGGCAAATCACAAAAAAAATGGGCTGTGGCCGTGGACCCAGCTGTCACCCTCTCTACGTATAGTACTCTTCCGAAGGAAGTCGGTCGTTGACCACATTGACCACGCTGCGCCAAGAGCACCAAGGCAGTGCACGACAGCGAGGCGTAGGAAGGGGATGACGCGGAGTCGGGGAAGACGCGACAATGGATACCCACTCGGAGAGGAGTACGAGCGTTCACTGGTTCGGCTGCGGTGTGAGGCTGCCATCGCCGCAGAATAACAGGGGGTGTGGGTGAGTAGAGCGATGCCCTGGCCAGTGGTGGGAGTAGTAGGGGCGGTGAGGCCTCCGCGGCATCACAGCCGGCCACGGGAGGCAGGAGCACGCGGCACGACCGGCGCTAGTTTTGGCAGCTGGAGCAAGAAGACCAGAGGTTGAAGAAGCACTACGGCCGTTGGATGGACATCGTACGGTCACTGGAGCTAGAATCATTCATATTGACTAAGTTGACAAAGCACTCCGTCCCCGTCAACTTAGTAGGCCCACAAGTCAGCTACCCACCAAGGTGGGTCCCAACTAGCAGGGGGAGTATTCATTTTTTGTGCGTAATAAGGAGGCACTTCCGGTGGGAGCGAGCTGACAGCGGGGGGAACGTTTTTTTCATGAAATACGGTGGCCCGTCCGGTGGGTCCCAGCAGTCAAGGGGGAAACGTTTTTTCGCCAAATACGGTGGCCCGTCCGATGGGTCCCTACTGTCGGGTGGAGGAATAATTATTTTCCGCATAATAAGGAGGCATTTCCTTGCGGCTGCCGTGGACCCAGCTGTCAGCCTCTCCACGTACAGTACTCTTCCGATGGAAGTGTTTCCTTGACCACGTTGACCACGCCGCGCTGAGAGCACCAGGGTGGTGGACGACGGCGAGGCCTAGGAAGGGGACGATGCGGAGCTGGGGAAGACGCGGCAATGGATGCCCACGCGTAGAGGAGTATGAGGGTTCACTGGTTCGCTGCGGTGTGAGGCTGCCGTCGCCGCAGAATAACAGTGGGTGTGGGTGAGTAGAGGGATGGCCTGTCCAGCGGTGGGAGTAGTAGGGGGCGGTGAGGCCTCCGCCGCATCGCAGCCGGCCACGGGAGGCAGGAGCACGAGGCACGACCGGCACTGGTTTGGGCGCCTGGAGCAAGAAGACCAGAGGTTGAAGAAACACTACGGCCGTTGGATGGACATCGTATGGTCACTGTAGCTAGAATCGTGCATATTGACTAAGTTGACAAAGCCCTCCGTCCCCGTCAACTTAGTAGGCCCACAAGTCAGCCTGCCACTATACTGGGTCCCAGCTAGCAGGGGGAGTATTCATTTTTTTTGTGCATAATAAGGAGGCACTTCCTTGTGTGCGAAGATATAGCTGGTGGGTTCAAGCTGTCAGCGGCGGTAACATTTTTTTCGCGAAATACAGAGGCCATTTTGGTGGGTCCCAGATGTCAGGTGGAGGAATCATTATTTTGCATGTAATAAGGAGGCATTTCCTTGCGTGCGGCCGTGGACCCAGCTGTCAGCCTCTCCACGTACAGTCCACTTCAGATGCATGTCAATCGTTGACCACGTTGATCAGGCCGCGCCGAGAGCACCAGGGCAGTGGACGACGGCGAGGTCTAGGAAGGGAACGACACGAAGGCAGGGAAGAATCGGTAGTTGTTTCCCACACGGAGGGTAGTACGACTGTACGAGGGTTTACTAGTTCGTCTGCCGTCGCCGGAGAATAACAGCAGGTGTGGCTGAGTAGAGGGATGGCTAGGCCAGCGATGGGAGTACGGTGGGGCGGTGAGGCCTGCGCGGCAGAACAGCTGGCCGTAGGGAGGAGAGAGCAGGCAGTCCCGCCGGCGCTTGTTTGAGCGGCTGGAGCAGGAAGAGCAGAGATTGAAGAAGCACGACGGCCGTTGGATGGACATCCAACAGTCACTGCTTGTGCGTCAACCTTTTTTCAGGAAAGCCTCAAATCTGTGGAGAACGTCATACATCCCATCTGCCGTTATTTCTAATAATTTATAGCCCATTTGCTAATTCTTAAGGTTTTTTGGATCCCATATTCTTTTTGTTAGCATTACAACCCATATTGTGGCCACGGTTAAAAAATTATACGAAATTTTGCATATTTCGGTGCGGTCCGAACAGTTCTTAATCCCGCAATTTCGAGTCACATTCAAACTGATTTTTAAAATAAATGTATATCAATATAAAATCCAACAAATTGTCCACGCATAAAAATCAATGCAATTTAAAATCTCGAAATGAAAAAAAGAAATTTGAAACTAATTGCCGGTTTGATGTGTTCTAAAAATGTACAACCCATTTCTCATTACTGATAGGCCATTTTCTCGGCCAGCCGAATGAAGCTCTCCTCGTCTTGAAAGATTTGCAGCCCAACAGGCCTAACAGAGCGACTTACTTGGCAAATCACAAAAAAAAACTGGGCTGTGGCCGTGGACCCAGCTGTCACCCTCTCCACGTACAGTACTCTTCCGAAGGAAGTCGGTCGTTGACCACATTGACCACGCCGCGCCAAGAGCACCAAGGCAGTGCACGACGGCGAGGCGTAGGAAGGGGACGACACGGAGCCGGGGAAGATGCGGCAATGGATACCCACGCGGAGAGGAGTACGAGGGTTCACTGGTTCGGCTGCGGTGTGAGGCTGCCATCGCCGCAGAATAACAGGGGGTGTGGGTGAGTAGAGGGATGCCCTGGCCAGTGGTGGGAGTAGTAGGGGCGGTGAGGCCTCCGCGGCATCACAGCCGGCCACGGGAGGCAGGAGCACGCGGCACGACCGGCGCTAGTTTGGGCAGCTGGAATAAGAAGACCAGAGGTTGAAGAAGCACTACGACCGTTGGATGGACATCGTACGGTCACTGGAGCTAGAATCATTCATATTGACTAAGTTGACAAAGCACTCCGTCCCCGTCAACTTAGTAGGCCCACAAGTCAGCCACCCACCAAGGTGGGTCCCAACTAGCAGGGGGAGTATTCATTTTTTGTGCGTAATAAGGAGGCACTTCCGGTGGGAGCGAGCTGACAGCGGGGGGAACGTTTTTTTCGTGAAATACGGTGGCCCGTCCGGTGGGTCCCAGCAGTCAAGGGGTAAACGTTTTGTCGCCAAATACGGTGGCCCGTCTGATGGGTCCCTACTGTCGGGTGGAGGAATAATTATTTTCCGCGTAATAAGGAGGCACTTCCTTGCGGCTGCCGTGGACCCAGCTGTCAGCCTCTCCACTTACAGTACTCTTCCGATGGAAGTGTTTCCTTGACCACGTTGACCACGCCGCGCTGAGAGCACCAGGGTGGTGGACGACAGCGAGGCCTAGGAAGGGGACAATGCGGAGCTGGGGTAGACGCGGCAATGGATGCCCACGTGTAGATGAGTATGAGGGTTCACTGGTTCGCTGCGGTGTGAGGCTGCCGTCGCCGCAGAATAACAGGGGGTGTGGGTGAGTAGAGGGATGGCCTGGCCAGCGGTGGGAGTAGTAGGGGGCGGTGAGGCCTCCGCCGCATCGCAGCCGGCCACGGGAGGCAGGAGCACGAGGCACGACCGGCACTGGTTTGGGCGCCTGGAGCAAGAAGACCAGAGGTTGAAGAAGCACTACGGCCGTTGGATGGACATCGTATGGTCACTGTAGCTAGAATCGTGCATATTGACTAAGTTGACAAAGCCCTCCGTCCCCGTCAACTTAGTAGGCCCACAAGTCAGCCTGCCACTATACTGGGTCCCAGCTAGCAAGGGGAGTATTCATTTTTTTTGTGCATAATAAGGAGGCACTTCCTTGCGTGCGAAGATATAGCTGGTGGGTCCAAGCTGTCAGCGGCGGTAACATTTTTCTCACGAAATACAGAGGCCCTTTCGGTGGGTCCCAGATGTCAGGTGGAGGAATCATTATTTTGCATGTAATAAGGAGGCATTTCCTTGCGTGCGGCCGTGGACCCAGCTGTCAGCCTCTCCACGTACAGTCCACTTCAGATGCATGTCGGTCGTTGACCACGTTGATCAGGCTGCGCCGAGAGCACCAGGGCGGTGGACGACGGCGAGGTCTAGGAAGGGAACGACACGGAGGCAGGGAAGACTCGGTAGTTGTTTCCCACGCGGAAGGTAGTACGACTGTACGAGGGTTTACTAGTTCGTCTGCCGTCGCCGGAGAATAACAGCAGGTGTGGCTGAGTAGAGGGATGGCTAGGCCAGCGATGGGAGTATGGTGGGGCAGTGAGGCCTGCGCGGCAGTACAGCCAGCCGCAGGGAGGAGAGAGCAGGCAGTCCCGCCGGCGCTTGTTTGAGCGGCTAGAGCAGGAAGAGCAGAGATTGAAGAAGCACGACGGCCGTTGGATGGACATCCAACAGTCACTGCTTGTGCGTCAACCTTTTTTTAGGAAAGCCTCAAATCTGTGGAGAACATCATACATCCCATATTCCATTAAATCTAATAATTTATAGCCCATTTGCTAATTCTTAAGGTTTTTTGGATCCCATATTCTTTTTGTTAGCATTACAACCCATATTGTGGCCACGGTTCAAAAATTATACGAAATTTTGCATATTTCGGTGCGGTCCGAACAGTTCTTAATCCCAAAATTTTGAGTCACATTCAAACTGATTTTAAAATAAATGTATATCAATATAAAATCCAACAAATTGTCCACGCATAAAAATCAATGCAGTTTAAAATCTCGAAATGAAAAAAAGAAATTTGAAACTAATTGCCGGTTTGATGTGTTCTAAAAATGTACAACCCATTTCTCATTACTGATAGGCCATTTTCTCGGCCAACCGAATGAAGCTCTCCTCGTCTTGAAAGATTTGCAGCCCAACAGGCCTGAAAAAGCGACTTACTTGGCAAATCACAAAAAAAACTGGGATGTGGCCGTGGACCCAGCTGCGGTCGTGGACCCAGCTGTCACCCTCTCCACGTACAGTACTCTTCCGAAGGAAGTCGGCCGTTGACCACATTGACCACGCCGCGCCAAGAGCACCAAGGCAGTGCACGACGGCGAGGCGTAGGAAGGGGACGACACGGAGTCGGGGAAGACACGACAATGGATGCCCACGCGGAGAGGAGTACGAGGGTTCACTGGTTCGGCTGCGGTGTGAGGCTGCCATCGCCGCAGAATAACAGGGGGTGTGGGTGAGTAGAGGGATGCCCTGGCTAGTGGTGGGAGTAGTAGGGGCGGTGAGGCCTCCGCGGCATCACAACCGGCCACGGGAGGCAGGAGCACGCGGCATGACCGGCGCTAGTTTAGGCGGCTGGAGCAAGAAGACCAGAGGTTGAAGAAGCACTACGGCCGTTGGATGGACATCATACGGTCACTGGAGCTAGAATCGTTCATATTGACTAAGTTGACAAAGCACTCCGTCCCCGTCAAATTAGTAGGCCCACAAGTCAGCCACCCACCAAGGTGGGTCCCAACAAGCAGGGGGAGTATTCATTTTTTGTACGTAATAAGGAGGCACTTCCGGTGGGAGCGAGCTGACAGCGGGGGGAACGTTTTTTTCGTGAAATACGATGGCCCGTCTAATGGGTCCCAGCAGTCAGCGGGGAAACGCTTTTTCGCCAAATACGGTGGCCCGTCCGATGGGTCCCTGCTGTCAGGTGGAGGAATAATTATTTTCCGCGTAATAAGGAGGCACTTCCTTGCGGCTGCCGTGGACCTAGCTGTCAGCCTCTCCACGTACACTTCTCTTCCGATGGAAGTCGTTACTTGACCACGTAGACCACGCCGCGCTGAGAGCACCAGGGTGGTGGACGACGGCGAGGCCTAGGAAGGGGACGACGCGGAGCCGGGGAAGACGCGACAATGGATGCCCACGAGTAGAGGAGTATGAGGGTTCACTGGTTCGCTGCGGTGTGAGGTTGCCGTCGCCGCAGAATAACAGGGGGTGTGGGTGAGTAGAGGGATGGCCTGGCCAGCGGTGGGAGTAGTAGGGGCGGTGAGGCCTCCGCCGCATCGCAGCCGGCCACGGGAGGCAGGAGCATGAGGCATGACCGGCACTGGTTTGGGCGGCTGGAGCAAGAAGACCAGAGGTTGAAGAAGCACTACGGCCGTTGGATGGACATCGTACGGTCACTGGAGCTAGAATCGTGCATATTGACTAAGTTGACAAAGCCCTCCGTCCCCGTCAACTTAGTAGGCCCACAAGTCAGCCTGCCACTATACTGGGTCCCAGCTAGCAGGGGGAGTATTCATTTTTTTGTGCGTAATAAGGAGGCACTTCCTTGCGTGCGAAAATATAGCTGGTGGGTCCAAGCTGTCAGCAGCGGTAACATTTTTTTCGCGAAATACAGAGGCCCTTTTGGTGGGTCCCAGATGTCAGGTGGAGGAATCATTATTTTGCTCGTAACAAGGAGGCATTTCCTTGCATGCGGCCGTGGACCCAGCTATCAGCCTCTCCACGTACAGTCCACTTCAGATGCATGTTGGTCGTTGACCACGTTGACCAGGCTGTGCCGAGAGCACCAGGGCGGTGGACGACGGCGAGGTCTAGGAAGGGAACGACACGGAGGCAGGGAAGACTCGGTAGTTGTTTCCCACGCGGAGGGTAGTAAGACTGTACGAGGGTTTACTAGTTCTTCTGCCATCGCCGGAGAATAACAGAAGGTGTGGCTGAGTAGAGGGATGACTAGGCCAGCGCTGGGAGTACGGTGGGGCGGTGAGGCCTGCGCGGCAGCACAGCCGGCCGCGGGGAGTAGAGAGCAGGCAATCCCGCCGGCGCTTGTTTGAGCGGCTGGAGCAGGAAGAGCAGAGATTGAAGAAGCACGACGGCCGTTGGATGGACATCCAACAGTCACTGCTTGTGCGTCAACCTTTTTTTAGGAAAGCCTCAAATATGTGGAAAACATCATACATCCCATCTGCCATTATTTCTAATAATTTATAGCCCATTTGCTAATTCTTAAGGTTTTTTGGATCCCATATTCTTTTTGTTAGCATTACAACCCATATTGTGGCCACGGTTCAAAAATTATACGAAATTTTGCATATTTCGGTGCGGTCCGAACAGTTCTTAATCCCGAAATTTCGAGTCACATTCAAACTGATTTTAAAAATAAATGTATATCAATATAAAATCCAACAAATTGTCCACGCATAAAAATCAATGCAATTTAAAATCTCGAAATGAAAAAAAGAAATTTGAAACTAATTGCCGGTTTGATGTGTTCTAAAAATGTACAACCCATTTCTCATTACTGATAGGCCATTTTCTCGGCCAGCCGAATGAAGCTCTCCTCGTCTTGAAAGATTTGCAGCCCAACAGGCCTGACAAAGCGACTTACTTGGCAAATCACAAAAAAAACTGGGATGTGGCCGTGGACCCAGCTACGGCCGTGGACCCAGCTGTCACCCTCTCCACGTACAGTACTCTTCCGAAGGAAGTCGGCCGTTGACCACATTGACCAGGTCGCGCCAAGAGCACCAAGGTAGTGCACGACGGCGGGTGTAGGAAGGGGACGACGTGGAGCCGGGGAAGACGCGGCAATGGATGCCCACGCGGAGAGGAGTACGAGGGTTCACTGGTTCGGCTGCGGTGTGAGGCTGCCATCGCCGCAGAATAACAGGGGGTGTGGGTGAGTAGAGGGATGCCCTGGCCAGTGGTGGGAGTAATAGGGGCGGTGAGGCCTCCGCGGCATCACAGCCGGCCAAGGGAGGCAGGAGCACGCGGCACGACCGGCGCTAGTTTGGGCTACTGGAGCAAGAAGACCAAATGTTGAAGAAGCACTACGGCCGTTGGATGGACATCGTACGGTCACTGGAGCTAGAATCGTTCATATTGACTAAGTTGACAAAGCACTCCGTCCCCGTCAACTTAGTAGGCCCACAAGTCAGCCACCCACCAAGGTGGGTCCCAACTAGCAGGGGGAGTATTCATTTTTTGTGCGTAATAAGGAGGCACTTCCGATGGGAGCGAGCTGACAGCGGGGGGAACGTTTTTTTCATGAAATACGGTGGCCCGTCCGGTGGGTCCCAGCAGTTAGGGGGGAAACGTTTTTTCGCCAAATACGATGGCCCGTCCGATGGGTCCCTGCTGTTAGGTGGAGGAATAATTATTTTCCGCGTAATAAGGAGGCACTTCCTTGCGGCTGTCGTGGACCCAGTTGTCAGCCTCTCCATGTACAGTGCTCTTCCGATGGAAGTCGTTCCTTGACCACATTGACCACGCCCCGCTGAGAGCACCAGGGTGGTGGACGACGGCGAGGCCTAGGAAGGGGACCACGCGGAGCCGGGGAAGACGCGACAATGGATGCCCACGCATAGAGGAGTATGAGGGTTCACTGGTTTGCTGCGGTGTGAGGCTGGCGTCGCCGCAGAATAACAGGGGGTGTGGGTGAGTAGAGGGATGGCCTGGCCAGCGGTGGGACTAGTAGGGGCGGTGAGGCCTCCGCCGCATCGCAGCCGGCCACGGGAGGCAGGAGCACGAGGCACGACCGGCTTTGGTTTGGGCGGCTGGAGCAAGAAGACCAGAGGTTGAAGAAGCACTACGGCCGTTGGATGGACATCGTACGGTCACTCGAGCTAGAATCATGCATATTGACTAAGTTGACAAAGCCCTCCTTCCCCGTCAACTTAGTAGGCCCACAAGTCAGCCTGCCACTATACTGGGTCCCAGCTAAAAGGGGGAGTATTCATTTTTTTTGTGCGTAATAAGGAGGCACTTCCTTGCGTCCGAAGATTTAGCTGGTGGGTCCAAGCTGTCAACGGCGGTAACATTTTTTTCGCGAAATCCAGAGGCCCTTTTGGTGGGTCCCAGATGTTAGGTGGAGGAATCATTATTTTGCACGTAATAAGGAGGCATTTCCTTGCGTGCGGCCTTGGACCCAGCTGTCAGCCTCTCCACGTATAGTCCACTTCAGATGCATGTCGGTCGTTGACCACGTTGACCAGGCCGCGCCGAGAGCAACAGGGCGGTGGACGACGGCGAGGTCTAGTAAGGGAACGACACGGAGGCAGGGAAGACTCGGTAGTTGTTTCCCACGCGGAGGGTAGTACGATTGTACGAGGGTTTACTAGTTCGTCTGCCGTCGCCGGAGAATAACAGCAGGTGTGGCTGAGTAGAGGGATGACTAGGCCAGCGATGGGAGTACGGTGGGGTGTTGAGGCCTGCGCGGCAGCACAGCCGGCCGCAGGGAGGAGAGAGCAGGCAGTCCCGCCGGCGCTTGTTTGAGCGGCTGGAGCAGGAAGAGCAGAGATTGAAGAAGCACGACGGCCGTTGGATGGACATCCAACAGTCACTGCTTGTGCGTCAACCTTTTTTAGGAAAGCCTCAAATCTGTGGAAAACATCATACATCCCATCTGCCATGATTTCTAATAATTTATAGCCCATTTGCTAATTCTTAAGGTTTTTTGGATCCCATATTCTTTTTGTTAGCATTACAACCCATATTGTAGCCACGGTTAAAAAATTATACGAAATTTTGCATATTTCGGTGCGGTCCGAACAGTTCTTAATCCCGAAATTTCGAGTCACATTCAAACTGATTTTAAAAATAGATGTATATCAATATAAAATCCAACAAATTGTCCATGCATAAAAATAAATGCAATTTAAAATCTCGAAATGAAAAAAAGAAATTTGAAACTAATTGTCGGTTTGATGTGTTCTAAAAATGTACAACCCATTTCTCATTACTGATAGGCCATTTTCTCGGCCAGCCGAATGAAGCTCTCCTCGTCTTGAAAGATTTGCAGCCCAACAGGCCTGACAAAGCGACTTACTTGGCAAATCACAAAAAAACTGGGATGTAGCCGTGGACCCAGTTGCGGCCGTGGACCCAGCTGTCACCCTCTCCACGTACAGTACTCTTCCGAAGGAAGTCGGTCGTTGACCACATTGACCACGCTGCGCCAAGAGCACCAAGGCAATGCACGACGGGGAGGCGTAGGAAGGGGACGACGCGGAGCCGGGGAAGACGCGGCAATGGATGCCCACGCGGAAAGGAGTACGAGGGTTCACTGGTTCGGCTGTGGTGTGAGGCTGCCATCGCCGCAGAATAACAGGGGGTGTGGGTGAGTAGAGGGATGCCCTGGCCAGTGGTGGGAGTGGTAGGGCGGTGAGGCCTCCGCGACATCACAGCCGGCCACGGGAGGCAGGAGCACGCGGCACGACCGACGCTAGTTTGGGCGGCTGGAGCAAGAAGACCAGAGGTTGAAGAAGCACTACGGCCGTTGGATGGACATCGTGTGGTCACTGGAGCTAGAATCGTTCATATTGACTAAGTTGACAAAGCACTCCGTCCCCGTCAACTTACTAGGCCCAGAAGTCAGCCACCCACCAAGGTGGGTCCCAACTAGCAGGGGGAGTATTCATTTTTTGTGCGTAATAAGGAGGCACTTCCGGTGGGAGCGAGCTGACAGCGGGCGGAACGTTTTTTTTGTGAAATACGGTGGCCCGTCCGGTGGGTCCCAGCAGTCAGGGGAAACTGTTTTTTCGCCAAATACGGTGGCCCGTCCGGTGGGTCCCTGCTGTCAGGTGGAGGAATAATTATTTTCTGCGTAATAAGGAGGCACTTCCTTGCGGCTGCCGTGGACCCAGCTGTCAGCCTCTCCACGTACAGTACTCTTCCGATGGAAGTCGTTCCTTGACCATGTTGACCATGCCGCGCTGAGAGCACCAGGGTGGTGGAGGACGACGAGGCCTAGGAAGGGGATGACGTGGAGCCGGGGAAGACGCGGCAATGGATGCCCACGCGTAGAGGAGTATGAGGGTTCACTGGTTTGCTGCGGTGTGAGGCTGCCGTCGCCGCAGAATAACAGGGGGTGTGGGTGAGTAGAGGGATGGCCTGGCCAGCGGTGGGAGTAGTAGGGGGCGGTGAGGCCTCCGCCGCATCGCAGCCGGCCACGGGAGGCAGGAGAACGAGGCACGGCCGGCACTGGTTTGGGCGCCTGTAGCAAGAAACCAGAGGTTGAAGAAGCACTACGGCCGTTGGATGGACATCGTATGGTCACTGTAGCTAGAATCGTGCATATTGACTAAGTTGACAAAGCCCTCCGTCCCCGTCAACTTAGTAGGCCCACAAGTCAGCCTGCCACTATACTGGGTCCCAGCTAGCAGGGGGAGTATTCATTTTTTTGTGCATAATAAGGAGGCACTTCCTTGCGTGCGAAGATATAGCTGGTGGGTCCAAGCTGTCAGCGGCGGTAACATTTTTCTCACGAAATACAGAGGCCCTTTCGGTGGGTCCCAGATGTCAGGTGGAGGAATCATTATTTTGCATGTAATAAGGAGGCATTTCCTTGCGTGCGGCCGTGGACCCAGCTGTCAGCCTCTCCACGTACAGTCCACTTCATATGCATGTCGGTCGTTGACCACGTTGATCAGGCCGCGCCGAGAGCACCAGGGCGGTGGACGACGGCGAGGTCTAGGAAGGGAACGACACGGAGGCAGGGAAGACTCGGTAGTTGTTTCCCACGCGGAGGGTAGTACGACTGTACGAGGGTTTACTAGTTCGTCTGCCGTCGCCGGAGAATAACAGCAGGTGTGGCTGAGTAGAGGGATGGCTAGGCCAGCGATGGGAGTATGGTGGGGTAGTGAGGCCTGCGCGGTAGCACAGCCGGCCGCAGGGAGGAGAGAGCAGGCAGTCCTGCCGGCGCTTGTTTGAGCGGCTAGAGCAGGAAGAGCAGAGATTGAAGAAGCACGACGGCCGTTGTATGGACATCCAACAGTCACTGCTTGTGCGTCAACCTTTTTTTAGGAAAGCCTCAAATCTGTGGAGAACATCATACATCCCATCTGCCATTAAATCTAATAATTTATAGCCCATTTGCTAATTCTTAAGGTTTTTTGGATCCCATATTCTTTTTGTTAGCATTACAACCCATATTGTGGCCACGGTTAAAAAATTATACGAAATTTTGCATATTTCGGTGCGGTCCGAACAGTTCTTAATCCCAAAATTTTGGGTCACATTCAAACTGATTTTAAAATAAATGTATATCAATATAAAATCCAACAAATTGTCCACGCATAAAAATCAATGCAATTTAAAATCTCGAAATGAAAAAAAGAAATTTGAAACTAATTGCCGGTTTGATGTGTTCTAAAAATGTACAACCCATTTCTCATTACTGATAGGCCATTTTCTCGGCCAACCGAATGAAGCTCTCCTCGTCTTGAAAGATTTGCAGCCCAACAGCCCTGACAAAGCGACTTACTTGGCAAATCACAAAAAAAACTGGGATGTGGCCGTGGACCCAGCTGCGGCCATGGACCCAGCTGTCACCCTCTCCACGTACAGTACTCTTCCGAAGGAAGTCGGTCGTTGACCACATTGACCACGCCGCGCCAAGAGCACCAAGGCAGTGCACGACGGCGAGGCGTAGGAAGGGGACGACGCGGAGCCGGGGAAGACGCGACAATGGATGCCCACGCGGATAGGAGTACGAGGGTTCACTGGTTCGGCTGCGGTGTGAGGCTGCCATCGCCGCAGAAAAACAGGGGGTGTGGGTGAGTAGGAGGATGCCCTGGCCAGTGGTGGGAGTAGTAGGGGCGGTGAGGCCTCCGCGGCATCACAACCGGCCACAGGAGGCAGGAGCACGCGGCACGACCGGCGCTAGATTAGGCGGCTGGAGCAAGAAGACCAGAGGTTGAAGAAGCACTACGGCCGTTGGATGGACATCGTACGGTCACTGGAGCTAGAATCGTTCATATTGACTAAGTTGACAAAGCACTCCGTCCCCGTCAACTTAGTAGGCCCACAAGTCAGCCACCCACCAAGGTGGGTCCCAACTAGCAGGGGGAGTATTCATTTTTTGTGCGTAATAAGGAGGCACTTCCGGTGGGAGCGAGCTGACAGCGGGGGGAACGTTTTTTTCATGAAATACGATGGCCCGTCTGATGGGTCCCAGCAGTCAGGGGGGAAACGCTTTCGCCAAATACGGTGGCCCGTCCGATGGGTCCCTGCTGTCAGGTGGAGGAATAATTATTTTCCGCATAATAAGGAGGCACTTCCTTGCGGCTGCCGTGGACCCAGCTGTCAGCCTCTCCACGTACAGTGCTCTTCCGATGGAAGTCGTTCCTTGACCACGTTGACCACGCCGCGCTGAGAGCACCAGGGTGGTGGACGACGGCGAGGCCTAGGAAGGGGACGACGCGGAGCCGGGGAAGACGCGGCAATGGATGCCCACGAGTAGAGGAGTATGAGGGTTCACTGGTTCGCTGCGGTGTGAGGCTGCCGTCGCCGCAGAATAACAGGGGGTCTGGATGAGTAGAGGGATGGCCTGGCCAGCGGTGGAATTAGTAGGGGCGGTGAGGCCTCCGCTGAATCGCGGCCGGCCACGGGAGGCAGGAGCACGAGGCATGACCGGCACTGGTTTGGGCGGCTGGAGCAAGAAGACCAGAGGCTGAAGAAGCACTACGGCCGTTGGATGGACATCGTACGGTCACTGGAGCTAGAATCGTGCATATTGACTAAGTTGACAAAGCCCTCCGTCCCCGTCAACTTAGTAGGCCCACAAGTGCGCCTGCCACTATACTGGGTCCCAGCTAGCAGGGGGAGTATTCATTTTTTTGTGCGTAATAAGGAGGCACTTCCTTGCGTGCGAAGATATAGCTGGTGGGTCCAAGCTGTCAGCAGCGGTAACATTTTTTTCGTGAAATACAGAGGCCCTTTTGGTGGGTCCCAGATGTCAGGTGGAGGAATCATTATTTTGCTCGTAACAAGGAGGCATTTCCTTGCATGCGGCCATGGACCCAGCTATCAGCCTCTCCACGTACAGTCCACTTCAGATGCATGTTGGTCGTTGACCACGTTGACCAGGCTGCGCCGAGAGCACCAGGGGCGGTGGACGACGGCGAGGTCTAGGAAGGGAACGACACGGAGGCAGGGAAGACTCGGTAGTTGTTTCCCACGCGGAGGGTATTAAGACTATACGAGGGTTTACTAGTTCGTCTGCCGTCGCCGGAGAATAACAGAAGGTGTGGCTGAGTAGAGGGATGACTAGGCCAGCGATGGGAGTACGGTGGGGCGGTGAGGCCTGCGCGGCAGCACAGCCGGCCGCGGGGAGGAGAGAGCAGGCAATCCCGCCGGCGCTTGTTTGAGCGGCTGGAGGAGGAAGAGCAGAGATTGAAGAAGCATGACGGCCGTTGGATGGACATCCAACAGTCACTGCTTGTGCGTCAACCTTTTTTTAGGAAAGCCTCAAATATGTGGAAAACATCATACATCCCATCTGCCATTATTTCTAATAATTTATAGCCCATTTGCTAATTCTTAAGGTTTTTTGGATCCCATATTCTTTTTGTGAGCATTACAACCCATATTGTGGCCACGGTTCAAAAATTATACGAAATTTTGCATATTTCGGTGCGGTCCGAACAGTTCTTAATCCTGAAATTTTGAGTCACATTCAAACTGATTTTAAAAATAAATGTATATCAATATAAAATCCAACAAATTGTCCACGCATAAAAATCAATGCAATTTAAAATCTCGAAATGAAAAAAAGAAATTTGAAACTAATTGCCGGTTTGATGTGTTCTAAAAATGTACAACCCATTTCTCATTACTGATAGGCCATTTTCTCGGCCAGCCGAATGAAGCTCTCCTCGTCTTGAAAGATTTGCAGCCCAACAGGCCTGACAAAGCGACTTACTTGGCAAATCACAAAAAAAACTGGGATGTGGCCGTGGACCCAGCTGTCACCCTCTCCAGGTACAGTACTCTTCCGAAGGAAGTCGGTCGTTGACCACATTGACCAGGCCGCGCCAAGAGCACCAAGGCAGTGCACGACGGCGGGGCGTAGGAAGGGGACGACGCGGAGCCGGGGAAGACGCGGCAATGGATGCCCACGCGGAGAGGAGTATGAGGGTTCACTGGTTCGGCTGCGGTGTGAGGCTGCCATCGCCGCAGAATAACAGGGGGTGTGGGTGAGTAGAGGGATGCCCTGGCCAGTGGTGGGAGTAGTAGGGGCGGTGAGGCCTCCGCGGCATCACAGCCGGCCAAGGGAGGCAGGAGCACGCGGCACGACCGGCGCTAGTTTGGGCGGCTGGAGCAAGAAGACCAAATGTTGAAGAAGCACTACGGCCGTTGGATGGACATCGTACGGTCACTGGAGCTAGAATCGTTCATATTGACTAAGTTGAGAAAGCACTCTGTCCCCGTCAACTTAGTAGGCCCACAAGTCAGCCACCCACCAAGGTGGGTCCCAACTAGCAGGGGGAGTATTCATTTTTTGTGCGTAATAAGGAGGCACTTCCTATGGGAGCGAGCTGACAGCGGGGGGAACGTTTTTTTCATGAAATACGGTGGCCCGTCCGGTGGGTCCCAGCAGTCAGGGGGGAAACGTTTTTTCGCCAAATACGATGGCCCGTCCGATGGGTCCCTGCTGTCAGGTGGAGGAATAATTATTTTCCGCGTAATAAGGAGGCACTTCCTTGCGGCTGTCGTGGACCAGCTGTCAGCCTCCACGTACAGTGCTCTTCCGATGGAAGTCGTTCCTTGACCACGTTGACCACGCCCCGCTGAGAGCACCAGGGTGGTGGACGACGGCGAGGCCTAGGAAGGGGACCACGCGGAGCCGGGGAAGACGCGACAATGGATGCCCACGCATAGAGGAGTATGAGGGTTCACTGGTTCGCTGCGGTGTGAGGCTGGCGTCGCCGCAGAATAACAGGGGGTGTGGGTGAGTAGAGGGATGGCCTGGCCAGCGGTGGGAGTAGTAGGGGCAGTGAGGCCTCCGCCGCATCGTAGCCGGCCACGGGAGGCAGGAGCACGAGGCACGACCGACACTGGTTTGGGCGGCTGGAGCAAGAAGACCAGAGGTTGAAGAAGCACTACGGCCGTTGGATGGACATCGTACGGTCACTCGAGCTAGAATCGTGCATATTGACTAAGTTGACAAATCCCTCCGTCCCCGTCAACTTAGTAGGCCCACAAGTCAGCCTGCCACTATACTGGGTCCCAGCTAGCAGGGGGAGTATTCATTATTTTTGTGCGTAATAAGGAGGCACTTCCTTGCGTGCGAAGATATAGCTGGTGGGTCCAAGCTGTCAACGGGGGTAACATTTTTTTCGCGAAATCCAGAGGCCCTTTTGGTGTGTCCCAGATGTTAGGTGGAGGAATCATTATTTTGCACGTAATAAGGAGGCATTTCCTTGCATGCGGCCTTGGACCCAGCTGTCAGCCTCTCCACGTATAGTCCACTTCAGATGCATGTCGGTCGTTGACCACGTTGACCAGGCCGCGCCGAGAGCACCAGGGCGGTGGACGACGGCGAGGTCTAGTAAGGGAACGACACGGAGGCAGGGAAGACTCGGTAGTTGTTTCCCACGCGGAGGGTAGTACGATTGTACGAGGGTTTACTAGTTCGTCTGCCGTCGCCGGAGAATAACAGCAGGTGTGGCTGAGTAGAGGGATGACTAGGCCAGCGATGGGAGTACGGTGGGGTGTTGAGGCCTGCGCGGCAGCACAGCCGGCCACAGGGAGGAGAGAGCAGGCAGTCCCGCCGGCGCTTGTTTGAGCGGCTGGAGCAGGAAGAGCAGAGATTGAAGAGGCACGACGGCCATTGGATGGACATCCAACCGTCACTGCCTGTGCGTCAACCATTTTTAGGAAAGCCTCAAATCTGTGGAAAACATCATACATCCCATCTGCCATTATTTCTAATAATTTATAGCCCATTTGCTAATTCTTAAGGTTTTTTGGATCCCATATTCTTTTTGTTAGCATTACAACCCATATTATAGCCACGGTTAAAAAATTATACGAAATTTTGCATATTTCGGTGCGGTCCGAACAGTTCTTAATCCCGAAATTTCGAGTCACATTCAAACTGATTTTAAAAATAAATGTATATCAATATAAAATCCAACAAATTGTCCATGCATAAAAATCAATGCAATTTAAAATCTCGAAATGAAAAAAAGAAATTTGAAACTAATTGTCAGTTTGATGTGTTCTAAAAATGTACAACCCATTTCTCATTACTGATAGTTCATTTTCTCGGCCAGCCGAATGAAGCTCTCCTCGTCTTGAAAGATTTGCAGCCAAACAGGCCTGACAAAGCGACTTACTTGGCAAATCACAAAAAAACTGGGATGTGGCCGTGGACCCAGCTGCGGCCGTGGACCCAGCTGTCACCCTCTCCACGTAGAGTACTCTTCCGAAGGAAGTCGGTAATTGACCACATTGACCACGCTGCGCCAAGAGCACCAAGGCAATGCACGACGGCGAGGCATAGGAAGGGTACGACGCGGAGGCGGGGAAGACGCGGCAATGGATGCCCACGCGGAAAGGAGTACGAGGGTTCACTGGTTCGGCTGCGGTGTGAGGCTGCCATCGCCGCAGAATAACAGGGGGTGTGGGTGAGTAGAGAGATGCCCTGGCCAGTGGTGAGAGTAGTAGGGGCGGTGAGGCCTCCGCGGCATCACAGCCGGCCACGGGAGGCAGGAGCACGCGGCACGACCGGCGCTAGTTTGGGCGGCTGGAGCAAGAAGACCAGAGGTTGAAGAAGCACTACGGCCGTTGGATGGACATCGTATGGTCACTGGAGCTAGAATCGTTCATATTGACTAAGTTGACAAAGTACTCTGTCCCCGTCAACTTAGTAGGCCCACAAGTCAGCCACCCACCAAGCTGGGTCCCAACTAGCAGGGGGAGTATTCATTTTTTGTGCGTAATAAGGAGGCACTTCCGGTGGGAGCGAGCTGACAGCGGGGGGAACGTTTTTTTCGTGAAATACGGTGGCCCGTCTGGTGGGTCCCAGCAGTCAGGGGGAAAAGTTTTTTCGTCAAATACGGTGGCCCGTCCGGTGGGTCCCTGCTGTCAGGTGGAGGAATAATTAATTTCCGCGTATTAAGGAGGCACTTCCTTGCGGCTGCCGTGGACCCAGTTGTCAGCCTCTCCACGTAAAGTACTCTTCCGATGGAAGTCGTTCCTTGACCACGTTGACCATACCGCGCTGAGAGCACCAGGGTGGTGGACGACGGCGATGCCTAGGAAGGGGACGACGCGGAGCCGGGGAAGACGCGGCAATGGATGCCCACACGTAGAGGAGTATGAGGGTTCACTGGTTCGCTGCGGTGTGAGGCTGCCGTTGCCGCAGAATAACAGGGGGTGTGGGTGCGTAGAGGGATGGCCTGGCCAGCGGTGGGAGTAGTAGGGGGCGGTGAGGCCTCCCCCGCATCGCAGCCGGCCACGGGAGGCAGGAGCATGAGGCACGACCGGCACTGGTTTGGGCAGCTGGAGCAAGAAGACTAGAGGTTGAAGAAGCACTACGGCCGTTTGATGGACATCGTACGGTCACTGGAGCTAGAATCGTGCATATTGACTAAGTTGACAAATCCCTCCGTCCCCGTCAACTTAGTAGGCCCACAAGTCAGCCTGCCACTATACTGGGTCCCAGCTAGCAGGGGGAGTATTCATTATTTTTGTGCGTAATAAGGAGGCACTTCCTTGCGTGTGAAGATATAGCTGGTGGGTCCAAGCTGTCAGCGGCGGTAACATTTTTTTCACAAAATACAGAGGCCCTTTCGGTGGATCCTAGATGTCAGGTGGAGGAATCATTATTTTGCACGTAATAAGGAGGCATTTCCTTGCGTGCGGCCGTGGACCCAGCTGTCAGCCTCTCCACGTACAGTCCACTTCAGATGCATGTCGGTCGTTGACCACGTTGACCACGCCGCGCCGAGAGCACCAGGGCGGTGCACGACAGCGAGGCCTAGGAAGGGAACGACACGGAGGCAGGGAAGACACGGTAGTTGTTTCCCACGCGGAGGGTAGTACGACTGTACGAGGGTTTACTAGTTCGTCTGCCGTCGCCGGAGAATAACAGCAGGTGTGGCTGAGTAGAGGGATGGCTAGGCCAGCGATGGGAGTACGGTGGGGCGGTGAGGCCTGCGCGGCAGCACAGCCGGCCGCAGGGAGGAGAGAGCAGGCAGTCCCGCCGGCGCTTGTTTGAGCGGCTGGAGCAGGAAGAGCAGAGATTGAAGAAGCACGACGGCCGTTGGATGGACATCCAACAGTCACTGCTTGTGCATCAACCTTTTTTTTAGGAAAGCCTCAAATTTGTGGAAAACATCATACATCCCATCTGCCATTATTTCTAATAATTTATAGCCCATTTGCTAATTCTTAAGGTTTTTTGGATCCCATATTGTTATTGTTAGCATTACAACCCATATTGTGGCCATGGTTAAAAAATTATATGAAATTTTGCATATTTCGGTGTGGTCCGAACAGTTCTTAATCCCAAAATTTCGAGTCACATTCAAACTGATTTTAAAAATAAATGTATATCAATATAAAATCCAACAAATTGTCCACGCATATAAATCAATGCAGTTAAAAATCTCGAAATGAAAAAAAAGAAATTTGAAACTAATTGCCGGTTTGATGTGTTCTAAAAATGTACAACCCATTTCTCATTACTGATAGGCCATTTTCTCGGCCAGCCGAATGAAGCTCGCCTCGTCTTGAAAGAGTTGCAGCCCAACGGGCCTGACAAAGCGACTTACTTGGCAAATCACAAAAAAAACTGGGATGTGGCCGTGGACCCAGCTGCGGCCGTGGACCCAGTTGTCACCCTCTCCACGTACAGTACTCTTCCGAAGGAAGTCAGTCGTTGACCACATTGACCACACCGCACCAAGAGCACCAAGGCAGTGCACGACGGCGAGGCGTAGGAAGGGGACGACGCGGAGCCGGGGAAGAAGCGGCAATGGATGCCCACGCGGAGAGGAGTACGAGGGTTCACTGGTTCGGCTGCGGTGTGAGGCTGCCATCGCCGCAGAATAACAGGGGGTGTGGGTGAGTAGAGGGATGCCCTGGCCAGTGGTGAAAGTAGTAGGGGCGGTGAGGCCTCCGCGGCATCACAGCCGGCCACGGGAGGCAGGAGCACGCGGCACGACCGTCGCTAGTTTGGGCGGCTGGAGCAAGAAGACCAGAGGTTGAAGAAGTACTACGGCCGTTGGATGGACATCGTACAGTCACTGGAGCTAGAATCGTTCATATTGACTAAGTTGACAAAGCACTCCGTCCCCGTCAACTTAGTAGGCCCACAAGTCAGCCACCCACCAAGGTGGGTTCCAACTAGCAGGGGGAGTATTCATTTTTTGTGCATAATAAGGAAGCACTTCCGGTGGGAGCGAGCTGACAGCGGGGGGAAAGTTTTTTTCGTGAAATACGGTGGCCCATCCGGTGGGTCCCAGCAGTCAAGGGGGAAACTTTTTTTGCCAAATACGGTGGCCCGTCCGGCGGGTCCCTGCTGTCAGGTGGAGGAATAATTATTTTCCGCATAATAAGGAGGCACTTCCTTGCGGCTGTCGTGGACCCAGCTGTCAGCCTCTCCACGTACAGTGCTCTTCCGATGGAAGTCGTTCCTTGACCACGTTGACCCCGCCCCGCTGAGAGCACCAGGGTGGTGGACGATGGCGAGGCCTAGGAAGGGGACGACGCGGCAATGGATGCCCACGCGTAGAGGAGTACGAGGGTTCACTGGTTCGGCTGCGATGTGAGGCTGCCGTCGCCGCAGAATAACAGGGGGTGTGGGTGAGTAGAGGGATGGCCTGGCCAGTGGTGGGAGTAGTAGGGAGCGTTAAGGCCTCCGCCGCATCGCAGCCGGCCACGGGAGGCAGGAGCACGACGCACGATCGGCACTAGTTTGGGCGGCTGGAGCAAGAAGACCAGAGGTTGAAGAAGCACTACGGCCGTTGGATGAACATCGTACGGTAACTGGAGCTAGAATTGTGCATATTGACTAAGTTGACAAAGCCCTCCGTCCCCGTCAACTTGGTAGGCCCACAAGTCAGCCTCCCACGATGCTGGGTCCCAGCTGGCAGGGGGAGTATTCATTTTTTTCGTGCGTAATAAGGAGGCACTTCCTTGCGTGCGAAGATAGCTGGTGGGTCCGACCTGTCAGCGGAGGGCACGTTTTTTTTGCGAAATATAGAGGCCCTTCCGGTGGGTCCCAGATGTCAGGTGGAGGAATCAAAGAGTTGAGAAGGCGTACCAAACAAGCTAGTGTACCAGTAAAGAGACGTTGCTGAGTTTTAGAAAAAAAAGAGACATGCTCCTGTAGCTGGTTCGAATCCAAACCTAGACTATGACTATATATGGTGCTATGCTACTCTGCAAGTAATGAAACTGACATATCCAACATTCACTTCTCCTCTTCTCTACTTACTCTGCCTAGCATCAGAAGCTCTGGCCGCAGCAACCATGTCCGCTGGCTGCTCGTCCACTTGCTCTTCAGCAGGCAACAACCAAATATGCGCCAAGTCGCCACCCGTACCATCGCCTGTGGGTCTCATCACACCCTCGCCGGCACGCGCACCACAGCCGGTTGCTCATCGCAACCCGCTGCCGTTGGTGTGGTGCCTGTCGGTGTCAAAACCCGGATCTTGGGTAGGGGGTCCCGAACTATGCGTCTAAGATCGATGGTTGCAGGAGACGGGGGACACGATGTTTACCCAGGTTCGGGCCCTCTCTATGGAGGTAATACCCTAGTTCCTGCTTGATTGATCTTGTTGAATATGAGTATTACAAGAGTTGATCTACCACGTGATCGTAATGGCTAAACCCTAGAAGTCTAGCTTGTATGACTATGGTAATGAGTATATGCTATCCGGACTACGCCCTCTGGTTTATATAGACACCGGAGGGATCTAGGGTTACATAGAGTTGGTTACATAAGAAGGAATCTTCGTAGTTGGTCACCAAGCTTGCCTTCCACGCCAAGGAGAGTCCAATCCGGATACAGGTACGGTCTTCGGCCTTCATGTCTTCACAGCCCATCAGTCCGGCCCATGGATAACAGGCCGGATGCCCGAGGACCCGATAGTCTAGGACTCCCTCAGTAGCCCCCGAACCAGTCTTCAATAACGAAGTGTTCGGCACATAAATTGTCTTCGGCATTGCAAGGCGGGTTCCTCCTCCAATTATCTCCAAGTAATGTATTCGGCCATTGATCCAATGTCACTCCCCTCGGCTTCTGCGCGTTAAATAACTTTGTCTTCCACGTGTCGAGCGAATGTGAAAGGTCAGGGTATTTTTGCAAATAGCACCCCATCCATGCAAGGAAGAGCGCCTATTTAAAGAGATTGTATCTTAGACCAATTCGGCATCACGGAGAGAGAAAAATCCCCGGAGACTACTAGGAGAAACCATTCTAACATGGTTAGCGTTCCCAGCCCCTCCTCCCGTTCCGGCCCAGAGAAAGGCGAGTGGGAGAGGTGTTCTGTGCCCCACAGTCAATTAGCAAAGCTGCAAAACGCAGGGATTTCTCCCCCCTGCAGATCTGGTCCCTGTTCGAGCGAGGCTGGCCTCCTTTAATGGTGAGACTCAAGCAGAGAACTTCCCCAATCCATCCGGGGGGAGCGAGTGTGTTTCGTCCCCTATCTGCTAAGAGGCATTGGATTTCCAATCCATCCGTTCCTCCGAGGGTTGCTAGAATACTATGGCCTCCAGCTGCACAACTTCACCCCCGCCTCCATTCTGCATATTGCGGGTTATGTCGCTTTATGCGAATTATTCCTGGGCATTGAGGCCCATTTTGTGTTGTGGAGGAAGTTGTTTTGTCTTGTCCCGCGCAACCATGAGGGGTCAATATTTGAAGTGAGCGGAGCCGAAGTATGGCGCATTGCCGATACCGGATATCTGTCCGGCGCACCAAGGAAGGCATCTGAAGAATGGCCTTCCGAATGGTTCTATATTGAGGACGTCGCACTTCCCGACCCAGTTCGAAAGGGTCTCCCAGAATCCGCAAGTGTTCCATTGAGGAAATGCCACAGCTGGCGCCCCCAAAGTCTTGAAGAAGAGGAAAGTGCAGAAGTTCGTCAGCTCCTGGGTAAGATAAGGATGCTTGCCCAGTCCGGCTTTACAATAGTAGAGGTAATGGCGACCTCTATAGTGCGGGGGATACATCTACTTCAATACAGAGGGCTCCCAATGTGGCACTACAATGGGGAGGACGACGCCTCCCATGTGGTCGGAAAGGTCGGGACAGTCCTGCCGCTCTAGCCAAGATACTGGCTGAGTTGTTTAAAGGGGAAGAAGAAGAATGTCTCCGCATCAATCGCAGAGAGGGGTACTCCATGTACAACCCTCCCAGCTGGGTAAGTCCCAACTCCTTTGCTTTTATTTACTCCGCTCTCATGGCCATCTTTAACAGCACTGGCGGAAGGTAACCGAGGGGCTCAATAGCCCTGCCCCACAGCCGGGAGCTTGATCCTGGGTTCGAAGAGGACCCGGATATATTCGTGGTACTCGCGGAAGGGGTGTTTTACCAGGCGAGCTATGACGGCACAGAAGTGGCCATCGTCGCCGATTATCCTGGTCTTCTTCCAGCTTCCCACGTAAGTAATCAGGAGAACCCCCCCCCCCGAAAGAGTTTCCTCACACTGCCTCACCCACCGCACTATCTCATGCTTCAAAGGGGAGGCGTTCGGCGCGTCATGCTACGCCGGGGATGACTCCAAGAAGAGCAGCTCCCGCGCTGAGCAAGGCCTCGAAAAGGAAGGATGGCGAAGACCAGGCCGGCCCTTCGTCGAAGAGGTGTGGATTTAAAGGTATGCTTTAGCAGTCGGACCCAACCGTGATTGTTATGTTGGTCTTGTATCAGGAAAAAGGTTCACCGGACTATGTCTGGAGATTCAGCCGGTCGCACTCCCAACAACCGGGATTTAGATCCCACCGGAGAGGTGCGGGCCGCTATGGGGGCAACGCCGGACTGTCCTTCGGCCGAGGGTTCCGAAGACATGTCCGTTACCAACTCGGAAGTAGACAGCGGCATGAATCATCGGCGCTGCAGGGCTGTCCTACGAGACCCCAAGTTCTCGGAAGAGGCATTCAATGCCTTCAGCTCGGCTGACGCATATATCTGAGTTGCTCGAGATGGGCTTAGAAAGGCCACAAAGCAACATTTGACAGATGTGTAGGTAAGTTTTTTCTTCGTCCGAAAAGGATAACCATATGCCCGTAGCCCCCGAGACTGAAAGCAGTTGGTACAACTGATTTAAGGATCGTTGTATAACTAGGTCCTTACCAAGAAGAATGCCCTGCTAGCCCAAGAGCTGGAGCAGTGTTGGGCGCAGCTGAATGTTGCTACCACCGAACTGGGAAACTTCAAGAAGGCGTCTTCTGGTAACATTCCCCTCCATCGAGGAATGATAATTGTATACCAACTATACTAATATTGTTGCTGATTGCATAATAGGATCGCCCGATCAACTTGAAGAGAAGTTGAAGATCGCCCAAGAAGGGGGAAAAGAGGCAAAAAGGCTACACGCCACCGGCGAGCATGTGTTGACCCGAGTCAGGGACGAGAAAAACAAGCTACAGGATTCCAACACCACATTGGGCAAAGAATTGAAAGATGTGCGAGCCCAGCTGCCGACTCCGTGAAGGAGAACAGGACGTTGCGGGGCGGTATATTCAGTATGTGTCTGAACTATTTTGAAAGTAGTTCGGAAATAAATGGAACTGATATAATTATGATTGCAGGTATATTGACGGGCCGTCCCGACGAGGAGGTGTCCGGATCATCAAGTGATCTGCTGCAAAGGTTGTCGCAAGTGCAAGAGCAGGCTCGGCTGGCAATGTGGAGTGTTGCCAAGGCCCTGTGGCCATCCGCCACCCCTCCAGGAAGTATGGAGGAGCTTGTAGAGCTGTTCAAGGGAGCATGGCGGCGTATCTGACTATGGAAGATATCGGCCTGCCGAGAAGGTGCGCGAGAGGTCTCGGCCATGGTGAAAACGCGATATACCAAGCTGGATCCTAATCACATGGCCCGGGTCGGACCGCTAGGGTCGAATGGGGAAGAAATTCCCGTTAGTTTAGTATATGACCAAGTAGAGGTGGCCGCCAAATATTACCAACAGGATTGTAAGTTAGACTGCCTATTGGACGGTATAGAGGAGGAAGTGTTTGAGTCCAAGTGACTATGTACTTTCCTTACCATGTGTAATTCTAGCTGAATTGTATAGCATTTGTCATGGTTGACCTTTTCACTTCAACCTTCGGACCCAAGGGTGCGGAGTGTTTCCGAATACCCTCGCGGGCGAATAGACCGGGGTATGCCTGGAAAACTAGGCATAGGGGTCATAGTTGCTTGAACAGACAAGTTGTATCCTGCTAGTTATGTTATATTACATTGAGATCATAAGAAACATCTTCCAGAGAGAATAGTTCCGTTAAGGGTTCCTTTCCCTGGGTGTGCATGTATTAATCTACATGTCCGAATTGTGATGCAAAAATCACAGTGTATGTAACTTCTGGGGGTTCGCGATGGAGTAAATGCAAAAACATCTTTAATTCACCGACCGAATATTCCCTTAAGAACGCTAGCTTTCGACTTCAACCAGTCTGAGGTACACATCTGGAGGACCCAGCAGTAACAATCACAAAGGTGCTCCCTTTATGCCCTAGCCGAACTAACGAGAATGTAGGGCATAAGCACAGGAGCCAGGCAACCCAGCTTGGCCAAAACTTAAGTCATATCGATGCATATAATTGCGAAGAAAAGGTACATATGGAAGAACTCATATGTGAGGAGCTTGATGCTTGAGGAATAATAATAAAAAGCTTCTGTCCAAGAAGCCCCCAGGTATAATGGACATATATATTTTAAAGATGTATGTGTCAGGGGTGTGAGGTCTAGCCGTACCAAAGCTTTAAAGCGAGAAAGGAAAAAGTAATCGGAAAAGAGAGAAAAAATAATGGAAACTACAGGGGAGAAGGAGAAGAACAAGGAGTTCGGCGCTAGGCATAGAATCTTTGGAGTCTGGCCGCATTCCAGGGGTTCGGCTCGAGGCGATTGTCTGATGCATCACGAAGACGGTACGCTCCACCGGTGAGAACTTCGTCAATTATGAAGGGAGCCTCCCATTTGGGCTTGAGTTTGTCCTTTTTCTTCTCCGGCAGGCGTAGAACGAGTTTGCCAACGTTGTAAGTCTTGGCCCATACTTCCCTGCTTTGATATCTTCGAGCCTGCTGTTGGTAAAATGCTGAACGGGCTTTTGCGACATCGTGCTCCTCCTCCAGGGCATCTAGGCTGTCCTGCCGATCAAGCTCGGCTTCTCTCTCTTTGTACATACGCACTCGAGGTGAGTTGTGAATAATATCGTAGGGCAACACGGCCTCTGCGCCATACACCATGAAGAAAGGTGTGTATCTGGTAGTACGGTTGGGCGTGGTCCTCAGCCCCCAGAGTACGGAGTCGAGCTCCTCAACCCAGTGCTTGTCTGATTCTTTCAAAGACCGCACTAGTCTGGGCTTGATGCCGCTCATAATAAGACCATTGGCTCGTTCGACTTGACCGTTGGTTTGCGGGTGGTAGACTGAGGCGTAATCGAGTTTAGTGCCCAGATTAGTACACCAGGTTTTTACCTTGTCGGCTATGAAGTTAGAGCCGTTGTCGGTGATGATGTTGTGTGGGACACCATAATGGTGCACAACACCGGATATGAAGTCTATCACCGGGCCGGACTCAGCCGTTTTGACCGGTTTAGCCTCTATCCACTTAGTGAATTTGTCCACCATAACCAGCAGATATTTTTTCTAATGGCTTCCCCCTTTAAGGGGTCCAACCATATCCAGTCCCCAGACCGCGGAAGGCCAAGTGATGGGGATAGTCTATAAGGCAGTTGGGGGCATGTGGCTTTGGTCCTGCGCATCTGCTCGGGTCATCAGCCAATAAAGCCCTGTACGGAAGGCCTTGCTAACAAGGGCTCGGGCTGTGGCGTGGTGTCCGCCTAGACCAGCGTGAATTTCTACCAAAAGCTGCCGCCCCTCCTCCTCGGAGATACATCTTTGAAGTACACTGGTAGTACTTTTCTTGTAGAGCTCTCCGTCGTGAACCTTGTAGGCCTTCGAGCGCCGGACAATGCGGCAGGCCTCATTCTAGTCTTCGGGCAGCTCCTTCCTATTAATGTAGGCCAAGAAGGGTTCGGGCCATGGGGCAATGACTGCCATAACAAGATGGGCCGACGGTGTAATTTCAGTGGCTGAGCCCCCGATGATATCGGTGTGTTCAGAGTCTGGGGTTGTGTTCGCATCTGGACTGTTGTTGCCGCCCTCCCCTTGCCACACCACGGATGGCTTGAAAAGCCTTTCCAGGAAGATGTTAGGTGGGACGGGGTCGCGCTTAGCGCCAATGCGAGCAAGGACGTCCGCCGCCTGGTTACTTTCTCGGGCGACGTGATGAAATTCAAGCCCCTCGAACCGAGCCGACATTTTTAGGACGACATTACGGTAAGCTGCCATCTTTGGATCTTTGGAATCGAAGTCTCCGTTTATTTGAGATATTGCGAGGTTTGAGTCCCCGCGCACCTCCAGGCGTTGTATGCCCATGGATACGGCCATCCGAAGACCATGCAATAAGGCCTCGTATTCGGCTGCGTTGTTGGAGTCTGTGTATAATATTTGGAGCACATACTGGACGACATCTCCAGTGGGGGACGTTAACACCACGCCTGCTCCCAGCCCCGCCAACATTTGGAGCCGTCAAAATACATAACCCAATTGGAATATGCGTCGTACTCTTTGGGGAGTTCGGCCTCTATCCATTCGGCGAAGAAGTCAGCCAGCACTTGGGATTTGATGGCTCGACGTGGCTTGTATGTTATGTCAAATGGGAGTAGCTCTATGGCCAATTTGGCGATCCGTCCCATGGCATCGCAGTTGTTTATTATGTCATTGAGTGGGACTTCGGAAGCCACCGCGATTGAACACTCCTGGAAGTAGTGTCGTAGCTTTCGGGATGCCATGAAGACCATGTATGCTATCTTTTGGTAATGCGGGTACCGGGATTTGCATGGTGTGAGGACAGTAGATACGTAGTATACTGGTTTTTGAAGTGGGAATTTGTGTCCGTCCTGTTCTCGTTCGACGACGAGCACGGCGCTCACCACCTGATGTGTTGCCAATATGTATAGCAACATTGGTTCGCCAGCGTTTGGTGCGGCCAGGATTGGGTTGCTTGCTAGGAGGGCCTTTATTTCCTCCAGTCCGGCAGTCGCCGCGTCTATCCATTCGAAGTTATCGGTGCGCCGTAAGAGGCGATAGAGTGGTAGTGCCTTTTCTCCTAATCTGGAGATAAAGCGACTTAATGCTGCCACGCAACCAGCTAGTTTTTGGACTTGTTTGAGGTCTGTTGGCGTAGCCAACAGTGATAGAGCTTGGATTTTAGCTGGGTTTGCTTCTATTCCTCTATTGGAAACGATGAAGCCCAGCAATTTTCCGGCTGGGACGCCGAAGACACATTTTTCCAGGTTGAGCTTAATGTCATACGCACAGAGATTGTCAAATGTAAGACGTAAGTCGTCTATTAGTGTTTCGACGTGCCTAGTTTTGATGACGACATCATCGACATAAGCTTCTACCGTCTTGCCGATCTGCTTCTCCGGGCATGTTTGAATCTTGCGTTGGTATGTGGCGCCGGCGTTCTTGAGCCCGAAGGGCATGGTGTTGAAGCAGAATGGCCCATATGGGGTGATAAATGTTGTTGCAGCCTGATCGGACTCCTTTTCATTTTGATTTGATGGTATCCGGAATATGCATCGAGGAAACACAGTGAGTCGTGTCCTGCGGTGGCGTTAATGATTTGATCAATGCGGGGGAGGGGGAAGGGATACTTAGGGCAAGCCTTGTTGAGGTCTTTGAAATTGACACATAGGCGCCAGGATTTGTCTTTCTTTGGTACCATCACCAGATTTGCCAGCCAGTATGGATGTTTGATTTCTATAATGAATCCGGCCTCGATAAGCTTGGCCAGCTCCTCCCCCATGAATTGTCGCTTGGGTTTGGAAAAGCGCCGCAGTGTTTGCTTGACCGGTTTTAATCCCTTTAGTATATTGAGACTATGTTCGGCCAGCTTGCGTGGGATCCCTGGCATATTTGAAGGGTGCCAGGCAAATGTGTCCCAGTTTTCGCGCAGGAATTCTCGTAGTGCGGCGTCAACTGTTGGGTTCAGTTGTGCTCCGATAGATGCTGTCTTCTTGGGGTCCGTTGGGTGGACCTGGAATTTGACTATTTCTTCTGCTGGTTTGAAGGAGGTGGATTTGGGGCGTTTGTCGAGGATCACATCGTCCCTGTCCACCGTGGAGCGTAGCGCGGTTAGTTCTTCGGCCGCAAGGGCTTCAGATAGCACTTCAAGGGCCAAGGATGCGGTTTTGTTTTTAGCGCGAAGTGCTATGTCCAGATCACTGACGAGAGTGATTATACCATTTGGTCCGGGCATTTTGAGCTTCATATACCCGTAATGAGGTATAGCTTGGAAGCGTGTAAAGGCATCCCGTCCCAGCAGGGCGTGGTGTTCGCTCCTGAAAGGGGCCACTTGGAAAGTGATTTCTTCGGAACGATAGTTCTCCGGCGTGCCGAATACCACGGCGAGTGTGATTTTGCCTGCGCACCGCGCATCCCGACTGGGAATGATTCCTCGAAAGGTTGTGCTACTTTGCTTGATGCGGCTCCTGTCTATTTCCATTTTGTGGAGTGTGTCCCCATAAATGAGGTTTAGTCCGCTGCCGCCGTCCATGAGGACCTTAGTAAGTCGAAATCCGTCCATGATGCGACTGAGGACTAATGCGGCTGGCACTCAGACTGTCCTGTTCCTCGGTTCGTCGCCGGCATTAAATGTTATAGCCGTGTCATTCCAAGGGTTTATTGCAGTGATTTGGCAGACTTCGACGAGGTCATGAAGTGCTCTTTTGCGCTTGTTGTTTGAAGCGAATGTCTCGAAGACCATCAATACTCTGGTGTTGTCATTTTCTGGAGTGTGCTGTTCTGGGGCGTCCTTGATGAGGATGTCCTCACCGCTCTTGGCTACCTACCGGAGTATCCAACAAGCTCTAAGGCTGTGGGTTGCCATTGTATCTGGCATCGTGTGTATTTTGCATGGGCCATCGAGCCATCCCTCCAGAACGGTGCCGTGCCACGTAATGGGTTTATGTTTCTTGACTGTTGGACTGGGCGTGCCGTGGGGGTGCGCCCTCTTCGCCTGTAGGAGGAGTTGAGTTGGGACCGACGGTTCCCAGCAAGCTGCCTGAGTTTTCCAGGCGCTTTCCATCGCGGTGTACTTATGTACGATAGTTGCTAAGTCAGCGAACTTCAGTATGGGGCGACGATTGATGGCGTTGAGGATTCCTTCGTCTGTGCAATTGTTGCGGAACGCTGATATCGCATCCTCATCACGGCAATCTTTTATCTTGTCTTTGACAAGGAGGAATCTGGCCCAAAAGTGGTGAACCATTTCTTGAGACTGCTGTTTTATGCTCATGAGGGCGTCTATGTCTGGGTGGGTGGGTGGAATTAAATCCGCACCTGACTAGACCGATTGTCCGGAGTCTGAAGGCCTTCCGGACTCAACAGTCCGGGTTCCGGAATATCTTCTGATTGTTTAGGAATGCCATCCAATTTTATGTTCGGAGGGCTGGTCGCATCCTTTCGCTGGTAGGTATCCGGCTCTTCTTGATCGGCGATCCAAACACAGTCAGTCTTCGATATAGAAGAAGACTCGTCATCCTGCTCCTCGATTGCCGCTATTTGGTCGGCGGCCGGTGGAGTTTTGATTTCTCCTTGATCGGTTTTAGGCCCGATCCGATCGTAATATGTGGCGATTCCCAAAGCGGCGATGCAATCTAGGAGTTCGTTCAAGGACGAAAACTCTGCCAGATCCATCTGCTTGGAGTGTTCGGAGTTGATGCGAAGGGGGTTTTCGATGGCCCGAGAGGTCATCGTCGCCTCAACGGCCGAACGGGCGAGCATACACTACAAAAAAAAGACACATCCGTGACATTTTGGGTCGAACGAATTTTTTTTCTGTCATACATATGACACTTCTATGACGATAATTGTGACAAAACCCGGTATCATCATAGATGTGGTGGGCTCCTACTTCTATGACAAAAAATCATGACAGAAAATGGGCTTTTCGTCCTGGGCGGGCCGTAGACGCAGCTGCATGACATTCTTTGGGCCGTCCATGACGGAAAAAACCGTGGTAGAAGCGAGGGCGAGGAAAATTTCGGGGAGTTCCGGTTACGGTGGGAGGTCGGGGGCCGAGCGATGCGCGTTTCTCTCGTACACGTACGCGCGTGTGTGCGAGGCGTTGGCTCTAACTGAACTAGAGCGAGGCGTTGGGCTCTAACTGAACCCGAGCGATTGCACTGCAGGCTACGCGTTACTGAACCCGAGCGATCGATCGATGGCTGTTAACTGAACCCCATCGAGCGATTCCTTCGCTACTGCTACTAACAGAAGCCGATCGATTGGATGAACAGTGAGAGTTGCGGGGGGGGGGGGGGGGTGGATGAACAGTGAGCGGTGGCGTTGCCTCTGGATGAACAAGACCCCATGGTGTGGAGGGCTGGATGAACAGTAGACGATGGAGGGGTGCCCGTGGAGGGGTGGTTGAACAGGACCCCGTGGTGTGGAGGGCTGGATGAACAGTAGACGGTGGAGGGGTGCCTGTGGAGGGGTGGTTGAACAGGACCCCATGGTGTGGAGGCCTGGATGAACAATAGACGGTGGAGGGGTGGTTGAATAGTAGCCGGTGGAGTAGCGCGCGGTGGAGGCTGGATGAACAGGAGCCCGTGGAGGCTGGAGGAGGTCAACGGTAGCCCGTGGAGGTTGGAGGAGGTCGACGGTGGAGATGAACAGTATCCCGTGGAGTCCCGTTTTGCGGTACGCCACACCCCTCCCGATGAACAGGACCCCCGTTTCGACCGTAGGAGGTCCGTTTCGTCCGTTTTGCGGTACGCCACACCCCCCCGATCAACAGGACCCCCATTTCGACCGTAGGAGGTCTGTTTCCTTCGTTTTGCGGTACGCCACACCCCTCCCGATCAACAGGACCCCCGTTTTGACCGTAGGAGGTCCGTTTCCTCGGTTTTGCGGTACGCCAGACCCCTCCCGATCAACAGGACCACGTTCCGAACGTACGAGGTCCGTTTCCTCCGTTGTACGGTACGCCAGGCCTCGTTTCCATCGCCTGTTCCGTCCAAGCCCTCCCGATGAACACGACCACGCATTTCGTTCTGACCCAGCCGGTTGGCTCCCATGCGTTCCGTTGCCTCCCGATGAACACGACGCATTCCGTTGTCTCCCCATGAACACGACGCATTCCGTTGCCTCCCCATGAACATGACGACGACGTTCTTTCTCTGTTCTGACCCGGCCATGTACACGAGCCCTCGCCGTATGTATGCGCGAGTAGGCGTTCGAGACCCTGCCCGTATGTACGTACGTGGCCGTATTTTCTTTCTTGCACCCTGGCCGCTGTACGTACGTGTACATGCTAGGTGCGCGCCTCTACTACGACACATACGCGCCTCTACTACGACACGTGCGCGCCTCTACATCGACCAGTATATATGTACGTACACGTTCGCGACCAGAATGACAACGCTACGTACGCTTCGACCAGGTGGGTCCCGATTGTCAGGCACTTCTTTGCCTGCGAAGATGTAGCTGGTGGGTCCCAGCATTCAGGGGGGCGAATCGTTTTGGTTTTTTTTGCCCGGACGCACTTGCGTGCGAAGATGTAGCTGGTGGATCCCACCAGTAAGGGGGCGAATCTTTTTTTTTTGCCTGGACGCACTTCCTTGCGTGCGAAGGTGTAGCTGGTGGGTCCCAGCAGTCAGGGGGGAAACGTTTTTTTCGCGAAATACGGTGGCCCGTCCGGTGGGTCCCTGCTGTCAGGTGGAGGAATCATTATTTTCCGCGTAATAAGGAGGCACTTCCTTGCTGCCGCCGTGGACCCAGCTGTCAGCCTCTCCACGTACAGTCCACGTCCGATGGAAGTCTTTCCTTGACCACGTTGACCACGCCGCGCCGAGAGCACCAGGGCGGTGGACGACGGCGAGGCCTAGGAAGGGGACGACGCGGAGCCAGTGAAGACGCGGCAGTGGATGCCCACGCGGAGAGGAGTATGAGGGTTCACTCGTTCGGCTGCGGTGTGAGGCTGCCGTCGCCGCAGGGCCTGGCCAGCAGTGGGAATAGTAGGGGGCGGTGAGGCCTCCGCGGCAGCACAGCCGGCCACGGGAGGCAGGAGCAGGCGGCACGACCGGCGCTGCTTTGGGCGGCTGGACCAAGAAGACCAGAGGTTGAAGAAGCACTACGGCCGTTGGATGGACATCGTACGGTCACTAAAGCTAGAATCGTTTGTATTGACTAAGTTGACAAAGCCCTTGGTACGCTCCAACTTAGTAGGCCGACAGGTCAGCCTCCGAAACGATGCACCCCAGATGTCAGGGGGAGGAATCATTTTTTGGGCGGCCGAAGCTAAGAATATCCGAGATTGAAGAAGAAGCACGACATCCATTGGATAGACATCCAACGGCCACTGCTGCTAGAACCGTGTGTTGACTATAATAAGTTGACGAAGCCTTGCATACGCGTTAAGTTATTTTTTTAGGGGACGCGTCACTCAGTAGGCCCACAAGTGTGTGGCAGAGAACTTATAGCCCATTTGCGTTTTGTAAGAATGTACAGCCCATTTTTGAATTCTAATGGAATTTACAACAGCCCATTTACAGTTTGTTAAAAGTACAGCCCATTTTGTAGCTAGGACAACGATTAATAATTTCAACCAACCGTTGAAGACAGTATTCAATAAAATTTCCCACATTTTGATGGGATCCTAAATATTTTTATCCCGAAATTTCTAGTCAGATTAAATATAAATTTGTATTACGTAAAAATCCAACGAAACATTGCGCGCGCAACAATGAAAATTTAAGATTTTCAAAATCCATAAATAATATTTTATAAACTAATTTCGTGTTTGGTGCATTTTTTTATAGTTACTGCCTAGTTTTTATAATTACATCCCATTTATTATTATTTTTTAAACCCATTTTCCTGTTAAGCCTAATGCGTCCCTCTTAGGAAAGATTTGCAGCCCAGCGGGACGGAGAATAACAAGTTGACCTTGCCTGGGTATTCCTCAAAAAGACGTATAGCTGGGCTAGCCATTTTCATCTTGAAAAATTAGTATCTGGGCTGGATATCTGGCCTGGGCTAGACGGGCCACAGCCCGCCCAGTTAATACCCTGCTCTCCTCAGAACAACAACGAAATCATCGCCAAGAAAAACTCTGCAGTGCTCATGCCTCAAAAACACAAATACTGCTCGAGCTGCTTGGTCCCAGCTGTCGGCCGCACCTTGTGCAATTCTCTTGTTTATATTGACTACATAGGTTGACAATGGTGTGGGACCGTGATGTCAGGAGACCAGGAGAAAGCAAAAAAATAGTTGTACATAATAAGGAGGCACTTGCGTACATACGGCTATGGCCCTAGTGCGTCCCTAGTGTCATCCAGTCAAAATAAAGTCATCTCCTGAATCCTCATGTTCGTTGACGATGTTAATAATGCTCGGCGCCACGGCGAGCGCAACAACTCGAAGGACAACGGAGAGGGCCTCGCGGGCCCTACGGATGGTCTGATACAGCGCCGGCTGCTCATTCAGGAAACCAGGATCATCGGACACCTATGAGCACCTTCGAGAAACTGAGACGGCATGAAATGGTAAGGCCGCGCTTGGGAGCTCTGGTTTATTTCAAACCTGTATTAACATACAAGTGTAATTTACTCGTCATCGGAAACAACGTGTAAAATACAGGCGTAATGAAACCGAGGGCCCGAGGTCTGTAAGTAAAACCGGCGGGTTACGCGTGTAATTTGAGAGACCAGTGTATATTTTACGAGCACTGCTATATGGACGACATTACCAGATGATACATTCATGACGTGCGTATCATGCCATCCATGGGCAAGGCTGAAACAGCAGCTAACGGCTGGATTAGCAATCGTCCGAGTGTCGTTCAGCGTTTTTATCGTGTGTGAAGTACTTCCGATATTTTACTAGTTGAAATCGACCAACCAAGCGCCTTCGCCCGAGACCATCTGCTTTAATTTACAAGCGTCAGTTTTACAAGCGGTTTTGGTTGGAGAACGACGATCCAATCACGGCCTAATATCATGAGTTGGTCGGAAGATCATATGGTTTCATGTCTAACCTACCCGACTTGTCGTATAGGCTATGAATGAAACATCAGACGATGAACTTCTTAAGCACGGAAACAACAGAAGAGGATGATCTTCTTAACAAGCAAATCACTGGCATTAGATCGACATGCAAAACAATACGAAGCATTATTCTCAGGAGGCACGGTGAACAGCTCGTGATGCCGCATGCCACAACATTCCAAGCTCAACTTTGCAATCAAACACAAGGCCTGGCATTACATAGACAATATTCAGAACAAACTCTTAACACGGGAATATCTCAGCAGAGTAACTATTTACTTCTAAACTGAACACAGGAATAGGAAAAAACACTTGACGCTGCTCACAGCAAGGGCGTCCCACTCAAAAATATCAAATGCATGTCTTCTGGCTAACATCAATGAGCAAATTTTGACAAGGTTTTCCAATTCCAATATATTAAACTAATGTCTTCTTGCTAACATCAATGATTAAACTTTGACAAGCTTTTCCCATTCAAAATATGTAATGCCTATGATCATGGAGTCCTGTCGTAGCTTCTTGTACTTGTTTGGGCGCTTTTTGCCCAGGGCACTCCACGTGTCGTTAAATTGCCAATGGTCTGTGCAGACTAGTCATGTCACCGGTGTCTAATAATACTCTGTAAAGCTTCTCGGTCATTCCTTCTGTAATGTAGCGCACACAGTGACTGCTTCTTTCTGCAAAGTGGAACAACCAACTGGACCCAGTAATGCAACAGTTTGCCTTGGACACATTGGCTCCTTTTGTGTAGTTCAACTAAAATCAAAGTCGGAATAAAACCGAGCTTTAATTTTGATATCCCTGTAAGCAACAATAGGTATAAGGGAAACAATTACTAAGAAATAACGGTTGATGACTTGTACTCCCAGAAGAAAAGCATCTACCGATCTACTTTATCTTAATGGGAAACAAAGCAGGAGAGTAGCAATTCTCCATCAGTGTGATTCATTCATATTGACTGAGACATTATCTTACAATGCCTTGTTTCAACATGTATAAAGAACGACAAAGCAGAAAAGTACCATTCCTAAAACAATGCAACTGATTCATTTTAACAGAGACATTATCTTAACAATACCTTGGTTAAACATGTAGAAAGAACTACAAAGCAGGATAGTACCATTCCTAACAAGTGTTGCAGTTTTGAACTAAGATTCAGTAGTTAATTAATTCTGAGAGTGGCATTGCTTAATTTTACCAGCGGCATTAGATTAACGAAAAGCATAAACAGTTCCAGGGGAGAGTGGGCACAACAACAGTATGTGCTTCCATCTACTTATAAAGGGGGTGATGCAGAGTTTGTTGTAACAAAGCAACAAGCATCATGTCTAGGTTGGTCCCATTTTTGTTCACTACTTAATGGGAAAAGACAGCAATACAATAGCTTCAATTCAACATTTATTTAAAACAGTACCACTACAAGTAGCACAACATCTCAAAGCACACTGCACAATCATGTGGATGAAGGCCTGTACTGACCTTTCATGAGACGGACAAGATAAAATAAGAATCTGCCAACATGAATAGGAAATCCAATCTCGTTTTGTGCAGTTGCACTGAAATCAAGCAATGTGTTTCGCGTAGCAAAGCAAAATGTCGCAATAGCAACAAGTTGAATAGATATCCCTATTTAAACAGAGGCAAAAAAGGAATCAATTACTGGCTAATAAAGGAGGATGAAACATGCGGCCACAAAAATGGTAATCCCGCCAATCCCTAACAAGTGTTGCAGTTTTGAAATAAGATTCAGTAGTTAATTCTGAGAGTGGCATCAATTACTGGCTTATAAAGGGGGTGATGCTGAATTTGTTGTAACAAAGCAACAAGCATCATGTCTGGGTTGGTCCCACTTTTGTCCACTACTTAATGGGAAAAGACAGCAATACAATAGCTTCAATTCAACATGTATTTAAAACAGTACCAAAACAAGTAGCACAACATCTCAAAGCACACTGCACATCATGTGGTTGAGACCAAGATTTGAAACAACACGCCACAAAGACTGGAAACAAATCTCGATCTCCTTTTGTGCAGTTTCACCAAAATTAAGCAAAGTCACCGGTGTGACATTCAAGTTGAACTGCACAAAACACTCTTAAAACATAAGTGTTTCGAGTAGCGAAGCAAAATGTCGCAATAGCAACAAGTTGAATCGATAGCCCTGTTTTAACAGAGGCAAAAAAGGAAACAATTACTTGCCAATAAAGGAGGATGAAACAAACGGTGACAGAAAGAAGCATCTAACTTATCTTGGATGGAAAACAAAGTAGGACAGTAGCATTTCTAAAACGGTTGCATTGATTCATATTAATAGAGACATTCTCTTGAAACAACATTCGTTAAAAAAATGTAATTTACTTTTAACAGTGGAATTGCTTGAATTTTCCGGCGACATTCTTAGATTAACAACAGCAAAATAGATGTATGGGACATGCCAGCACCATGTGCGTCCACACGTATAAATGGGTGATGCAGAGTATGTAGCCAAGCAGCATATATGCGCTGGTCCCATATTTGTTCTCTTTGAACCTTCTTCCTATGTGAGGGCAGCAAATCTAGTCCTGCACAAACTACCCGACCCCCCAGTTTCTTTCCCTTTTCAACAAAGTGATCGGTTCCTTACAGATGTGTGTACTGGGTTACCCCCTTTTTCCCTTTTCGACCTACAAAGCGGCTGGATAGCCAGTCTATACTACTTTCCGCCCCTCCTTTTCTCATTGAACCACGTCCTAGATTCTTACTCCAGCCCACCGCACCCTTCTTTCCTCTTTGAACCAAGACCTAGATTCGACTACAGATCGAAAAAGATCCACATGCAGCTAGAGCAACGACGGTTTCAAAGAAACTTATACCTTAGGGTCGTCGGGATGTGGCAAGGCATGCGGCGGGAGGCCGGATCTGCCCACACTACGTACGGCAGTGAGGAAGAAGGGGTCAGTGGCCCTCCCGCACAGGCGCTGTGTGAAAGAGAACAGCGCAGCCGGCAGTGGATTGCCTCCCTCGCCGAAGGCGATAGAGTGAACGTTGCACCTCCTCCCCTTCCCGGTGCAACGGATACAGACGCCTCGTTCACCAGCTATAAGGGGGGAGAGAGAGACAAGAGGCCAACGCAGTCTTGTTTAGATCTGGTGAAGAGAGGGTGAGAGACTGTGAATATAGCAAACCCTAGCAAATGAACGTTGAGCCTCCAGCGTGTAACATATATGGAGAGGGTGAGAGAGCGAGACGCAAGAAACTCTATCAAACAAGAGGCTATAATGGAGTAAAAAAATCTCTCCATAGTAGTGGTTTTAAATAGAATACGCGCGTTCCCAGAAAAAAGAAACGAAAACTGGCGGAGAATTTTTTAAGGGTCTGTCTAGGACACATCTAGATGTGACATAGTTATGTCACATCTAAGTTGATGTCCACTCTGTTTGTGGTCTATTTTTTCCTAGTTTTTTTTGTTTCTTGTTGCTACATTATATACTTGTGGGAGCTTAGATGTGATATCCTTAAATAACATCTAGATGTGAATTAGACAAACTGATTTTCTAACGTACCAAGAAAGAAAACTCGATCAAAAACACGCCCCCGCTTCCAGGTCGCAAGAGTCGTCGCGCACACACACATAGACATAGACATGCATATCCGTGTTTACGTAAAATTCCATTTCCATCTCCAATCATATTTGTCCAACTGGCACAGTATTTACGTTGTTAATTATATACGCAGCAATATTAACGTACAACATCTCTTGTTTGCGCACGTCTGGACCGCTGCCACGGCCATTCCTGACCAACCCGAACCCTCTTCATCACCCGCGCGTGCTTCCCGCCCGAAACGGTTAGTGCCGCATTCATGCCCGGCCAGAGCAGACGCGACCTCTCAGTGGCGCCAGCATTGAAGCGGCGCGCCAGCCGAGAGAGCGTCGCCTGCGCCGTTTCCGGGTGCACGCGGCTGCTCCACGTTCAAAGGTCGCAATAGCCGGCTACAACATGCATGTAAAAAGTTCTTGGGAGTCCGTGCTATAGCTAGCTGTCCTCCCCCAACTCGTCAATCTCTTCCAGTAGTGCTAGTACTCCATGGCACGCTCCATCGACAAGCAGGCGGGAAAGTTATCGTATACTCGGTTTGCGGTGAGTGGCATGCCGAGCGACCGTGTGGGGTCGAGCCGTGGAGGAGGGTGAGGCACGAACACGATAGACGTGATTTAAACGTTGGTTTTGCTCGATGGCGCGATCCAACGAAACGAAACGTTGGTTTCTCTCCGTTTCCATTTTTTCTCTGGAAAAACGGAAACTTTCCACTCCATTTTCATTCCTCTTCCAAGGTTGCCCCGTTACAACATTCCATCAAATACAAAGGAAAACTAACACGCATGCTGATGCATCTCAATGATTCATAGATCATAGCCAATATTTACTTCACAACTAAAGAAAAAAGTTGTGAGAGCGTGTACGAAAGAAAAACTACTGATGGGGTCACTACGACTTAAACCCTAAACCCTAAACATGATTTAATTTCCTGGCCAGGTAGAACCTGTCGAAGGAAAGACGGCTGGCACCCTCGGATCATACGATGCTTTTGTGCAGTTCCACTAAAATCGACCTGAGCATCCCTGATGGCAAAGATATTGAAGAAGTGTGATTAGAATAATAGTACTGGCACTAGTTCATGAGATATAAACTCATCACAAGTAGAAGCCGGTAGAAGTAGAGAAAGATCGACATGGAGATGGAGCTACGGCAGTGGAGCAAGCCGGCTCCAAAAGGAAGATGGACTACCTGGGACGTCGGGCTGTAGCTAGAAGGGCGGTTGGGACGCGGCATCGGCCCATACCGCGGTGACCCCCGATTGGGACGCACCGACTGCGGGTTTTCTCCCTCACCGATGTCGACCGCGTCTACGCAGAACATTGTTCCCTTCCCCCAGCTGCGGGATCAGGCCCGTCGTTCTATGCTTGTGAAGAGAGCAACCTAAGCAAGCAGGCTTGTAGCTTAGGATCTTGCTAGTGTATATATAGTGGTTTTCTTTTTCTCTCCATATCAACCATTTTATATTGCGTACGTGTCATTCAAGAGTGAAATGATGGTTGCTTCTTCCGACTAACTTACTGTGTGATTTGACTGCTCCTTAGTGGCCCCCACACGTACTCCCCCTACGTGTATGCAACAGTCACACGTACACATGGACACAAAAACGCGCGTGACGCCCTAATGCATGCATGTCCGAGCACACGACGGAACACACACGGTCACGCTCAAGTGCTCAACCTACACGTGCATGCACACACATACTCAGTCAGGGTGAGCTAGTGACCGTATAAACACCGGAAAATATATATATTGAGCGCAATGAGCGTATTATGAAGTCTACTGACCGTATTTTTACAAATATACAGTGACAGACAGTGTATTTATCTCATTTGAAATTAAGCCATATTAACCGGAGAGGAGGCAGTATGGACTAGCATTACTTTGCTGTGTCCCGTCAACTTGCCGAATGAGGAGAAGGTTGTAGGACGGGAGAAGCTTGCGCGCGGTGGCTCGCAGGACAAGGAGAAACTTTTGACTAATGCAAGCTCTCCCTCGCTCAGGCGGTGGACATGCAACAGTTAATTTGGTGTCAGATTGCCAGAAGCATACACTATACTACTAGTGATATTCTTGTTCGCCTTCCCTAATAGGCGAACAGCCAAGCGCAAAGTTTACTAGTACTACTACTATAGTCTATAAAGGTACGTACTATACTAGTACTAGGAACCGGATGGAGGAGCGTCTGCACTCTTATTATAATTTTAAAATGTGATAAAGCAATCTTCAACACATTTGGTTCTCTTCGAGGGTTCTCGCATGTGATAATGGAAGTTGATTGCATGGAACACTCGCCACAATTCTCGCTTAATTCTGGCTCATATCCTGTTACAAATAGTAGCTCTCGGTAATATTTCCTCTTTTTTTGTTATTCAGCATGTAAACAAGTCAGCAAACCTTGCGGCGCATCTTCGTGCGAACCGTGCTTGCTGCACTTTGAATGTGGCCGAGAGCTGGCTTGATGAAACACCTCGCTTCCTACTTCTTTTTTTGCGGGGTACCTCGCTTCCTAGTGACCAGTGTCTTGGCTGATCGTCCTAAGAATGCTTATATATGAATAAAGCTCTCTCATTTACCCGCAAAAAGATTAAGCCATATTAACCGGAAAGGATGGAGTATGGACTAGCACTACTTTTTGGTGTGTCCCGTCAACTCGCAGAACGAGGAGAAGCTTGCAGGACAAGGTGAAGCTCTCATACGCCTTTTGACTAATGCAACCTACCCTCGGTGGACATGCATCAGTCCATTCGGTGTCAGATTGTCAGAGGCATACACTGTAGTACCCAACATGTGGAGTACCATCATTGTTCGACTTCACGAAGAGGCGAAGAGCCAAGCGCAATAGTACGAGTAGTACTACTACTAGAACCGCATGGTGGAGCGTCTGTACTCTTATTTTTTTATCTCTGATAAAGTACACGTTTATTCCGGAGAAGGGCGGAAAACGGCAGCCCAACATGTAATGAATGATATCGATCAACCAACCATGCTCGAATATATCTTGGCCTCCGTGTGAGCCCATCGGTGTGTTCTCGCTCCTCGTCTCTCTCAAGGAACGGCGGGTTGGCTCTTTGCGGTCAATTGAGATCAGTTTGTTCACACTCCTGCCCCACATGTCAGTGATATGCCAAGAGGAGGTGCGTTGACCGACTGGCCATACGCGTACTTGGTTTTGCACCTTCATACTACTCCCCCCTCCGTCACAGTTTACAGGGCGCGCTTCATTATGATGCATTTCTCTCAATGCATTTCCACCACCAGAGAGACTTTAGATGTGTTTGGTTTAATGCTCAATTAATTAGGGCGTGGTAACCTCAATCAAGTCCACAATTTTCTCTCCATGTACTATACTACTACGGAGTGGAGTAAGTGCATGCATGTGTGTACCCGGGGTGGAAGCACTCCATGCATGTGTGTACGCATTATTCCCTCTAGTAATAGACGCCGTGCTATAACTACCAATGCTATTTTTCAGGCCGATCGCTAGTCGCCTTGGTCCCACACATTTTTTCTTTCCTTTTTCTAAAGAGCGCTGTATAAACAGTGATGGATGGAGTAGTATGAGCGGATTCAAAGAAGAGCGTATTGATGGTTGCTTCTTCAGTGCAACTTATAGTGGGAAAGGTGGGGCTTATGATTTGACTGCTCATTACTCACTATTAATGCGGTGCAACGACCGGGCTGAGTCTCCCATGCGGTTGTGCACTACCCCCTCGGTTCTTAAATATACTCCGGAGTATTTGTCTTTCTAGAGATTTCAATGAGTGACTACTCAAATATTTGTCTTTTTAGAGATTTCAAATGGACTGGCACATACGGATGTATATAGACATATTTTAGAGTGTACATTCACTCATTTTGCTCCGTATGTAGTCACTTGTTGAAATCTCTAGAAAGACGAATAGAATATTTAGGAACGGAGGGAGTACACATACGAAGCAAAATGAGTGAATCTACACTCTAAAATATGCCCGTTTGAAATTTGCAAAAAGACAAATATTTAGGAACGAAGGAGTATAGTTTTGTGCATGGCACATGGACCCGGATGATGAAGAGGCTTCTGGCAATGCTATCAAGCTTCCATCATTTGTTTAAATAATTGACGTACTATACAAATAATTTTCCAGCGACATGAAATTGTACAATGGTGTGAGCTTTCAGCTTTTGTTTCGCGTGTCTTGCCATCGATGCTCTTTCGAAAACAATAAAAAACTAACTTCCTTGCTAATGCATGTCAATTATTAGCAGATCAGAGCTAATAATTGCATCACAACTGAAGACAGAGTTGTGAGAAGGTGTTAAATTAAAATTGATCCATGCTTTCATTGGCAGCAACGTCCCCCCAGCTCTGTCTAAATCAACAAGGCATGTTGGGAAAAAAAGTAGCTGTCTAGAGCATGCAACATTCCGATCATTTTGTGCAGTTTCACTAAAATAGAGCTGAGCGTTCCTGTTCCAAAGATATTAAGTGTGATTACGATAATAGAGGACTGCTGATGAAACAATAAACACACAAATAGAAGCCGGTCACCTTTGTAGTCCCTCTTAAGACTAACTAGTTGGAGAAGATTAGGCTCGAAGTTGGATGAGGAGGATAGAGCAAAACCAATCTCCCTTTGTGCAGTCGCACTGAAATATAGAGACGTTGCCCGTGTGACATTTTAGTACAAGTCCACAAAACACTCTTAAGAAAAAAGTGATTTGTGCAGTTCACCAAAATGTCGCAATAGCAACGAGTAGAAAGGAAACAATTACTGGCCAATAACAGTTGATGACACGTGCGACGACAAAAAAGAAGCATATTCCTTGTCCTAAGGGAAGATAACAACACGGTTGTGTTTGTCTAAAATGGTGTGAGGACGAGAATGCAATATGGAAAGTACGCCGGACGAGCTATGTTTTGGGCAAAGAACTATGGAAGATCCACATGCAGCGACGTGGGAAGACGGGCAGTGGAGCAAGGCCGGAGGGCTGTAACATCCCAAATTTTCAATTTGGTATGTTATACATAGATCATCATTTGCATATCATGTTTTATTGCATTTTGACAAATCCTCGATAAATCCTACGCAACTCAAGGACCCCCGGAGAGAGTTGGGGATTTTTCTCGAATTTTCAAATTTGATTTTTAAACGAGGATTGTGGTTTTAATTATTTTCTCTCCGGAAAAATATTTCAATTTATAAATAAACGAGAGGAGAAAATATGAATTCTTCAAAACATTTGAAATACTGGAGGAAAAATGTTAAAATCATTATTTGGAATTTATTGGATTTTATTTGCAATTTTTATTGCATTTAAAAATATGCATGTTTTCAAAATATTTATTTTTGATTTTAAAAATGTTCACCCTATTCTAGATTTTCTAACAAGACGGGGAAAATTTATTTCATATTTTTCTGATTTTTATTCATTTTTCTACGCAATATTTTCCACGGAACCTATTTAAAAAAAACGCGCGACGTCCGACTGGGCCGAAGCCCAGCCGAACGCCGGCCGGCCCGCCCGCGCTCTCCTCTCTCCCCACGACGCCGAGCCGCTGCCGGACTCCCGATGCCGCACGCCGCCCCGTCGCCCCCTTCCCCAAGTCGCCGCCCCCCTCCTTATATACCCCCCCTCTCTTCTCTCCTCACCCCGAGCGCCGCCGCCGCCTACATCGCCGCCGCCGCCCTCACCCGCCGCCGCCGCCCGCCGGAGCCCGCCCCCTCGCCGCCGGAGCCGCCGCCCCGCACCCCGCCGCCCTCGCGCCGAGCCCCGCCCGCCGGAGCCCCTCGCCGGAGCCCCGCCACGAGGTACTACCGCCGGCCTTCCCGAGTTGACCGGTTTTCTGAAAAAAAAACCATTTTGTTTTAAAAAAAACCCTAGATCGGTTTTTTTTCGGTTTTCTTATTCTACGAGCGTTCACCGAACCGTTCGTTTTAACGAACGCGTTCATCGGTTTTTCTCTGTTAACGAACGTCCGTTATTTAACCGTTCGTCCGTTTTTCTTTTTCGTCGGATTTTCTCGTTATTTTCTCAGATTCGATTTCTGATCGAATTTTCGAATCTGTTTAACTTCTCGCTCGTTTATCGGAATCAGGCGATTCAAGCGCCTAGAGTTTCGTCTCGAAATTCTCTTTCCGATTAATCTAATCAAACAAGTTTTTGAAACAGTAAAATTTGACCTAGATCCATATTAGCAAACGAAGTTTCTTTCTTTCGCCGTTTGACTTTCGTTGCTTCTTTCGAGTTGATTTTTTTTTGCAAACCGGAGTTCTTAAGTTGAACTTTCTGGTTGGATCTTTCATTCGAGTTTTACCTGTGCATTAGATGAGTACTGATTGTATGCTTGTTTGTTTGCGATAGAGTACCCGGAGTGTGCCGCTTGTTATTTCGAATCGCTAGGTTTTGCGGATCATCAGCAAGGCAAGTAACACTTTGATCATACCCCGTTCATACCCAGTTTTATTGCATTAGATCTGTTTTCCTCAAACACTTGCATGTGTAGGATCTAATAAACTGTGGGTATTGGGAAGTAGTTGAGGTAGTACCTATTACCTGTTTTATTATCAAACCTTTGGGAGTTACTTCTACGTTGCTATTATATTGCCATGATATGCTCGTAGACGTGGATTGGGTTTGAGAGATATTCACGACAGATGTGAGATTGTTAATAATGGTTCAACTTAAGGTGGCAACTAAAACTCACATCTGGGTGGATTGAGGCACCTGGAGAACCCAGTGTTGTCTGTATGTATAAGGTCCGCCACCCAGGCTCAAAGGGATCATAAGATTATTCATGCTAGAAACTTCCTTGTGCAGCCGCAAGCTATTATGGGCTCTAGCATAGCTGAGTAGGTTACAGGATCTCTTGAAGAGGTGGACTAGCAGATGTAGGGGAAAGTAGGTGTACCGGTCCATCCAGAGTAAAGAGTGATTGTTTCTGAAAGACTGTGTCTCGGTCATCCGTTTCTCAAACATCATGCAGTGCGAGAATCAAGCGGAGGCGATCGAGTCTTGTGGGGAAAAGTGCACAAACCTCTGCAGAGTGTACAAACTGATCATGATTAGCCGTGTCCCCGGTTATGGACAACTTGAGTATCTAGTACTTGGATTATCATTTGAATCTCATCACTGTGATACTTATAATTAATTTTGTTGGGTTAATGATGACACTTAATTGGGATTGAGTTGGAGGTACCTTCTCAATGTTTCAACCACCATGATAGTTAAATAAAATTTATTCCTTTTGAAGTAGGACAAATTTGGCTTTTCGCAAAACTGTAACCATAGAGCTTTCCACCAGCCATATGTGCATATAGTATAGCATTATCTTTGTTCATTGCTCTCTATGTGTTACTTTGCCAGCATATTCTATGTGCTGACCCGTTTTCGGGCTGCAACGTTTCATGTTGTAGACTTTTCAGACGACGAGTAAGGTGCCTTAGGTCGTGGTCTTATACTCAGTGATGCCGCTGGGGTTGATGGACTCACTTATCTTCCAAGTCTTCCGCTGTTATCGTTATTAGATGGCCTTAAGTCATGTTTATCATACTTAATCTCTTTGGAGATATTCGATGTAATAAGTGTGTGGTTGCTACTCTGTTATAAATCCTCAATTTGTACTGTGCGTGTCAGCATTACTGATCCAGGGATGACACTAGTGCACAGCAGCACAGGCCATTTGAGGTCTGGTCGCTACAAAGTTGGTATCAGAGCACACGCTGACTATAGGACACGACCACTAAGCTTAAGCCCTAGAAAACTTCTCTCTTCTCATTTCTGACTCCTCTCCACTTTCTACTCTTTTAGGAATGGCGAATGCAAGGAGCAAGTTCATGCAACCAGATGAAGACACGCCGTTTGGACGACATTTGAAGGAAGTCACCAAGTACTTGAACATAGGAATACCAAGCGTCACCGGAACCTACAACGCCACCTTACCTGAAGAGGAGAGCTGGAAGATTCAAGTTATCATTCCAGGGAGGATGTTTAGTGCCATGAGATTGGTTTTCGAAGCACCAACTTGGAGTTTAGGGAAGAGCATGGCCGCACACATCGCCATGGGACGCATTGGAGAAGTCTACCACCAGGAGCTTAAGGATACAATTTACCAGATTTGTGGACGTCGAGACGCGCAATGGGAGATGAACAAGACCAAGAAGGATGGATCAATTGCAGCTTTCATCCAGGAGCAGAACCAACATATTCGTCGCCAGGAGAACCAAATGTGCACGGACAAGGAAGAACTAAAGAAGGCATTTACGAAGATCAAGGAACTCCAAGAAGAACTCAAGGTTACACGCGAAGATTATTTGGAGGAAATCAACGCACTAGTCGGGAAGATTGACGACCTGGAGAAGAAGATTGGAGCATCCGTGGGAAATCCAGTGCCAAAAGCAGAAGACGGGACATTACGCTACCGAATGTCCCGAAGCCCAAAATGGAAATGGCAATGGAAGCTCTGGGAAGAAGCCAAACCCGTTCAACAAAGGACATGTGAACCACGTGAGCGTGGAGGAGGTTGAAGCTCAGCCTGATTCAGTAATAGGTAAGTTTTTGGTTAAGTCATTTACTGCAACTGTTCTTTTCGATACTGGTGCATCGCATTCATACATATCAAGGGGATTCGTGAATAAGTTTAAGATGTCCACCCAAGTTCTCAAAACCCCTATGTTAGTAACCTCGCCAGGAGCAGAGTATATGGCCACCCAAGGATGTTATCAGATACCATTGGCCATTGGTAGGCATGTTTTCCCCTCAAACCTCATTGTTTTGGAATCGCAAGGTTTGGATGTGATTCTGGGAATGGATTGGCTATCGTTGTATGGAGGAAACATCGATTGTGCCAGCAAGACGATTTTGCTTACCACCCCGGAAGGAAAAAGGATCAAGTATGTATCCAGGCATATGCCGAAGAGGACTCAAGTGAATTCCTTATCAGGAGTTGTACAGGAGGAAGTACCAGTGGTGAAGGATTATCCGGATGTATTTCCAGAAGAGTTGCCAGGCATGCCACCGTATAGAGACATTGAGTTCTTAATTGAACTTTTGCCAGGCACAGGGCCAATATCTAAGAGACCGTACAGGATGCCCGCAAAGGATTTGGAAGAAATTAAGAAGCAGATCACGGAGTTACTGGATAAAGGCTATATTCGCCCAAGTTCGTCACCTTGGGGATCACCAGTACTTCTAGTGGAGAAGAAAGATGGATCGCTGAGGATGGTTGTTGATTACCGAGGATTGAATGAAGTGACCATCAAAAACAAGTACCCACTGCCGATGATCAATGATTTGTTTGACCGCCTGCAAGGAGCTAAAGTATTTTCCAAGATCGATCTACGATCAGGGTACCATCAGTTAAAGATTCGAGAGCAGGATATACCCAAGACGGCATTTACCACCAGATATGGATTGTATGAGTATACCGTTATGTCATTTGGACTGACCAACGCACCGGCCTATTTCATGAACCTGATGAACAAAGTATTTATGGAGTTTTTGGATAAGTTCGTCGTGGTGTTCATTGATGATATTCTAGTCTTTTCCAAGGATGAGGAAGAGCATGAGGAGCATTTGCGATTGGTACTTGAGAAGCTCAGAGAACATCAATTATATGCCAAGTTCAGCAAATGTGAGTTTTGGTTGAAGGAAGTTGGATTCCTTGGACATGTTTTTTCTGGAGAAGGAATAGCAGTAGACCCTGCCAAGGTTGACACAGTGACAAGTTGGGAATCACCCACGACAGTTGTAGAAATCCGGAGTTTTCTTGGACTTGCAGGATACTACCGGAGATTCATCGAGAATTTCCCAAGGATTGCTAAGCCCATGACTGAGCTATTGAAGAAGGACACCAAATTCAATTGGACTAAGGAATGTGAAGCCAGTTTCCAAGAGTTGAAGAAACGATTGGTTACCTCACCAGTGTTGATTCTGCCAGATCAACGCAAGGACTATGAAGTTTATTGCGACGCTTCTCGTCGAGGACTTGGAGCAGTGCTTATGCAGGAAGGAAGAGTTGTTTCGTATGCTTCACAACAACTTAAGCCCCATGAGAAGAATTATGCTACGCACGATTTGGAATTACCAGCCGTGGTGCATGCATTAAAGACATGGAGACATTTTCTCATCGGAAACCATTGTGAGGTGTACACGGATCACAAGAGTTTGAAGTACATTTTCACGCAGAAGGAGTTAAACCTCAGACAAAGGAGATGGTTGGAGCTCATTAAAGATTATGATATGAGATTGCATTATCACCCTAGAAAGGCTAACGTAGTAGCAGACGCGTTAAGCCGCAAGAGTCATGTCAACACCCTCATGACAGGAGAGTTACCTCAGGAGTTAGCCGAGGACCTACGCGAGCTATGTTTGGAGATAGTCCCAAGAGGCTATTTAGCGACATTGGAGGTTCAGTCTACCTTGATGGAAAGGATCAGAGAAGCTCAGAAGACAGACAAGGAGATTAAAGAGATAAAAGAGAAGATGAGCAAAGGAAAAGCCAAAAGATTTCGTGAGGATGAACACGATACCTTATGGTTTGAAGACCGTGTATATGTGCCAAATGATCCGGAGATCAGGAAGTTGATTTTGCAAGAAGCTCATGATTCACCGTACTCGATTCACCCAGGGAATACCAAGATGTATTTGGATTTGAAGAATACTTTCTGGTGGACCGGAATGAAGAAGGATATTGCGGAGTTTGTAGCAGTTTGTGATGTATGTCAGAGAGTGAAGGCAGAGCATCAGAAGCCAGCAGGATTGCTGCAACCATTGCCGATACCCGAATGGAAGTGGGATAAAATAGGCATGGATTTTATCACAGGATTACCCAGGACTCGTTCAGGCTATGACTCGATATGGGTTGTAGTCGACCGTTTGACGAAAGTGGCTCATTTCATTCCAGTAAAGACCACTTACACCAGTGCTAAGTTGGCTAAGATATACATGACCAGGATAGTATGTTTGCATGGAGTTCCGAGGACCATAGTATCAGACAGAGGAACCCAATTTACCTCGAAGTTTTGGAAGCAGCTACATGAAACGTTGGGAACCAGGCTGGAATTTAGTACAGCATTTCACCCACAGACAGATGGGCAGACCGAGAGAGTCAACCAGATTTTGGAGGACATGTTGAGAGCATGTGCACTAGATTATGGATCTAGTTGGGACGACAATTTGCCATATGCGGAGTTTTCATATAACAACAGTTATCAAACCAGTTTGAAGATGGCCCCTTTCGAAGCTTTATACGGAAGGAGATGTAGAACACCGTTGTTATGGGACGAAGTTGGAGACCGTCAGTTGTTTGGACCAGATTTGATTAAGGAGTCTGAACAGAAAGTGAAGTTGATTCGCGATAGGCTCAAAGTAGCCCAGTCCAGGCAGAAGAGTTATGCGGATTCTAAACGCAAGGAGACAATTCACGAAGTCGGAGACCGAGTATATCTTCGAGTATCACCCCTTCGAGGAGTGAAGCGCTTTGGAGTTAAGGGAAAGTTAGCGCCCCGATTTATCGGACCATACAGAGTATTGGAACGTATGGGAGAAGTTGCCTACAAGTTGGAATTGCCCGAAGGATTGTCTGAAGTACATGATGTATTTCACGTTTCGCTATTGAAGAAGTGCCACGCAGAGATGGCTGAGATACCACTGAGAGATACTGTGCCACTGGAAGCGATTCAGTTGGAAAGCGATTTGACCTATGAGGAGAAACCAGTTAAGATTCTCGAGTATGCCAGCCGAGTTACCCGCAGCAAGGTTATCAAGTTTTGCAAAGTTCAGTGGAGTCACCACACGGAAGATGAAGCCACCTGGGAGCAAGAGGAAGATCTACGGGAAAACCACTCCCACCTGTTTTCTAGCCAACCCGAATCTCGAGGGCGAGATTCATCTTAAGGGGGGTAGGTTTGTAACATCCCAAATTTTCAATTTGGTATGTTATACATAGATCATCATTTGCATATCATGTTTTATTGCATTTTGACAAATCCTCAATAAATCCTACGCAACTCAAGGACCCTCGGAGAGAGTTGGGGATTTTTCTCGAATTTTCAAATTTGATTTTTAAACGAGGATTGTGGTTTTAATTATTTTCTCTCCGGAAAAATATTTCAATTTATAAATAAACGAGAGGAGAAAATATGACTTCTTCAAAACATTTGAAATACTGGAGGAAAAATGTTAAAATCATTATTTGGAATTTATTGGATTTTATTTGCAATTTTTATTGCATTTAAAAATATGCATGTTTTGAAAATATTTATTTTTGATTTTAAAAATGTTCACCCTATTCTAGATTTTCTAAAAAGACGCGGAAAATTTATTTCATATTTTTCTGATTTTTATTTATTTTTCTATGCAATATTTTCCGTGGAACCTATTAAAAAAACGCGCGACGTCCGACTGGGCCGAAGCCCAGCCGAACGCCGGCCGGCCCGCCCGCGCTCTCCTCTCTCCCCACGACGCCGAGCCGCCGCCGGACTCCCGCCGCCGCACGCCGCCCCGTCGCCCCCTTCCCCAAGTCGCCCCCCCTCCTTATATACCCCCCCTCTCTTCTCTCCTCACCCCGAGCGCCGCCGCCGCCTACATCGCCGCCGCCGCCCTCACCCGCCGCCGCCGCATCTAGCCGCCGCCGCCTTTTGCCTCGCCGCCGCCCGCCGGAGCCCGCCCCCTCGCCGCCGGAGCCGCCGCCCCGCACCCCGCCGCCCTCGCGCCGAGCCCCGCCCGCCGGAGCCCCTCACCGGAGCCCCGCCACGAGGTACTGCCGCCGGCCGTCTCGAGTTGACCGGTTTTCTGAAGAAAAAAAACCCTTTTGTTTAAAAAAAACCCTAGATTGGTTTTTTTGGTTTTCTTATTCTACGAGCGTTCACCGAACCGTTCGTTTTAACGAACGCGTTCATCGGTTTTTATCTGTTAACGAACGTCCGTTATTTAACCGTTCGTCCGTTTTTCTTTTTCGTCGGATTTTCTCGTTATTTTCTCAGATTCGATTTCTGATCGAATTTTCGAATCTGTTTAACTTCTCGCTCGTTTATCGGAATCAGGTGATTCAAGCGCCTAGAGTTTCGTCTCGAAATTCTCTTTCCGATTAATCTACTCAAACAAGTTTTTGCAACAGTAAAATTTGACCTAGACCCAGATTAGCAAATGAAGTTTCTTTCTTTCGCCGTTTGACTTTCGTTGCTTCTTTCGAGTTGATTTTTTTTGCAAACCGGAGTTCTTAAGTTGAACTTTCTGGTTGGATCTTTCATTCGAGTTTTACTTGTGCATTAGATGAGTACTGATTGTATGCTTGTTTGTTTGCGATAGAGTACCCGGAGTGTGCCGCTTGTTACTTCGAATCGCTAGGTTTTGCGGATCATCAGCAAGGCAAGTAACACTTTGATCATACCCCGTTCATACCCAGTTTTATTGCATTAGATCTGTTTTCCTCAAACACTTGCATGTGTAGGATCTAATAAACTGTGGGTATTGGGAAGTAGTTGAGGTAGTACCTATTACCTGTTTTATTATCAAACCTTTGGGAGTTACTTCTACGTTGCTATTATATTGCCATGCTATGCTCGTAGACGTGGATTGGGTTTGAGAGATATTCACGACAGATGCGAGATTGTTAATAATGGTTCAACTTAAGGTGGCAACTAAAACTCACATCTGGGTGGATTGAGGCACCTGGAGAACCCAGTGTTGTCTGTATGTATAAGGTCCGCCACCCAGGCTCAAAGGGATCATATTCATGCTAGAAACTTCCGTGTGCAGCCGCAAGCTATTATGGGCTCTAGCATAGCTGAGTAGGTTACAGGATCTCTTGAAGAGGTGGACTAGCAGATGTAGGGGAAAGTAGGTGTACCGGTCCATCCAGAGTAGAGAGTGATTGTTTCTGAAAGACTGTGTCTCGGTCATCCGTTTCTCAAACATCATGCAGTGCGAGAATCAAGCGGAGGCGATCGAGTCTTGTGGGAAAAGTGCACAAACCTCTGCAGAGTGTACAAACTGATCATGATTAGCCGTGTCCCCGGTTATGGACAACTTGAGTATCTAGTACCTGGATTATCATTTGAATCTCATCACCGTGATACTTATAATTAATTTTGTTGGGTTAATGATGACACTTAATTGGGATTGAGTTGGAGGTACCTTCTCAATGTTTCAACCACCATGATAGTTAAATAAAATTTATTCCTTTGCAGTAGGACAAAATTGGCTTTTCGCAAAACTGTAACCATAGAGCTTTCCACCAGCCATATATGCATATAGTATAGCATTATCTATTGTTCATTGCTCTCTATGTGTTACTTTGCCAGCATATTCTATGTGCTGACCCGTTTTCGGGCTGCAACGTTTCATGTTGCAGACTTTTCAGACGACGAGTAAGGTGCCTTAGGTCGTGGTCTTATACTCAGTGATGCCGCTGGAGTTGATGGACTCACTTATCTTCCAAGTCTTCCGCTGTTATCGTTATTAGATGGCCTTAAGTCATTTTTATCATACTTATCTCTTTGGAGATATTCGATGTAATAAGTGTGTGATTGCTACTCTGTTATAAATCCTCCATTTGTACTGTGCGTGTCAGCATTACTGATCCAGGGATGACACTGGTGCACAGCAGCACAGGCCATTTGAGGTCTGGTCGCTACAAGGGGATACCTGGAGGTCGTCGGGATGTAACTAGGTGAGCGGCGGCGGGCGGAATCTGCGAGCAGGTGGCGTAGGCCCTGCCACGCCGGAGCTTGGTCAGAGAGAACGGCGTGTACTGCAGATCGGGACGTGCTGCCTCGGCGCCATCAAACAGAGAAACGATGCACTTCCTCCCTTTCCCCCGGCGGACAGGGTGCGACTGGATCAGTGACCAACGGTGAGAGAGAGAGAGAGAGGCCACCACAGCCTTGTGTGAGATACTCTGAAGAGCGACAAACCAGGCAGGCATGCTCCATTGTATATAGTGAGCGGACTACCTTTTTCTCCATAAAAATCGTTTTATATTCTGTGTACGTGCCATTGAGCGCTATAACTTTATTTAAAAATAACGCGGCAACGCGTCAAGTCGAACTTTGTTTCATGCACGTGTGGTACACGACCTCCCTAGGTAAACAACCGCTACAGGCGTTCAAATTAGCACGTGGGCTGCCATTTCGTAAAGAAATGAGCTCCACCGTGTACCCGCGCAGGTGTGGCTGGGCACAAAGCGTGAGTACGTGCACGGTGCACCTATTCTCTTCTTGTATACGTACACCACCTACGTGGGGTTGTGTGAGGGAGATACAAACCTAGAGAGATATAGTGTGTGGGTTCTTGAGAGTTTTGTTTGAGGGGGGGTCAATCAAAAAATGTAACATATGCAATTTGTGTGAAATAGAGTCCTGGATATAACATATATATAGAGGGGGCGATCCACGAGAAGAGAGTGGAGGTATCAACGGCTTGAGGTGTCCATAGAATCGAAGAGAGGGATGATGTGTGTGTGTGCGCGCGCGCGATCGATAAAGAGTGCCATCGAATTTGTGTGTGCCCTCATCAAAGATATAGAGTGGCTGGCCTACTGGAACATGAGATGGGACATGTGCAGTTTGTCTCTGTGGCATGGATACCTACCTGCAGCGCTCGACTATCGGTGTGTGGTGGGGGAAGAGGGAGTCCCAATTAACTATAGAGGTACAATGGCTGGTATATGTGTGGAGGAGGAGAGAGGCCTACCTCATGTATTAAGGAGATCGATCTGCCTCATGTATTAAGGGAGATCGATCGGCATCCATGCATATGTGCAGGAGAGGAATAAGGTTGGGAGAGAGACAGAGCTAGAGTGTTGGAGAGGGTGGTAGTGGAGTTGCTTCTAACAAATGGTGGGATAGGCTTGCTAGACAAACGGAGGGCACGCCCGCAATATCAATAAGAGAGGAGATGGCTGCTTGTTGTCTGTGCACGTGCGTGTGAGAGACGGGTCAGGAGGCATGCACGAATGATGAGGGCGGACGATGTGGCTGTGGTAAGCAGACGTAACTACATAGGAAGATCAATCGCCCTTTGTTAGAGAAAGGAGAGATATAACTTGTGAGGTACGTCGATCGATGGGGGGGTAGTTAAAGTCGATCTAGGTATATGTTGGGAGATCGATCGGTATACGTGCATGTGTGTGTTAGAAGCACATGAGGCACGAGGAGAAGGATAGAGAGAGAGGGATGCATGTAGGAGGTGGTACGAGAGGCATACTATATCGAGGGGGAGGAGTGTGCGAGTACGAGAACGATGAAAAGAGTGGTGGGAGTGAGGCATGGACGGTGACAAGAGAAGAGGGGAAGCTTGTGTTTGTGCTAGGCACACCTGGCTAGAGAGGCATATCGATCGATGTGTGCCGTAAAGAAGGAGCTGGGGGGCCTACACACACCGTGGGTGAACGACCTAAAGTGAAAAGACGAATTTGCGCGATGGAGCTAGAGAATGCTAAGGGAGGGTGAGAGGGATGCGTGTGTGTGCATGCACAAGAGAAAGTTAGTGCTAGCTACAAAGATAAGAGGGTTGTGTGGGTGTAAAAGATGAATAGAGATCATATATACTTCATTATAAAAAGAGAATTCGGATATTTGAAGAATTTATCATAGTGTTTCAAACCGACGCATGTGTGAATATATATAACGGTGATACACATGGTGTGGTTATGAACATGTTATACTACATTTTATCTCTACTCTTATAAAAACGGAGTTGTTGATGATGGTGTGCCTGCCATCCTGCATTATAGGCCGTCCGATTTATATCTGGCGGATAGCAAGGAAACTATGATGGTTGAAGTTGGCAACAATCATGATTGTAGATTCTTATTGAAATAGAGAAACGAATTCAAATTTAGTTCGAATTGTAGCAGTAGTATAGACATTTGGAATGCACTAAAATGTTGGTATGACTAGGTTACATGCATTATACAGCAAGCGAAAAAATTTAATCGGGCATAACATGGATTCATACTCCCTCCTTCCATATATATAGGGCGTAATGAGATTTTTAAGACCGCCTTTGAATATTGACAAGATTAATAGTACATGACATGCACAATGTGAAAATTATATCATTGAAAGAACCTTTCACAGACGAATTTAACGGTGTGCTTTGTGTAAGTTGCATGTCATATATCATTGCTCTAATATTTGGTCAAAGTTAGCAACGAAAAACGCATTAGGCCCTATATAGATGGACGGAGGGAGTAGCTTTGAATAGCATTTGTATAGTAAAACGGGGCAAGACTCTCTCTTTGTGTGGTGTGAATAGTTTTATTTTTTCATTTTCTTTTTGGTTGAGGGAAGTGCGAATTGATTTGGTACGTACAAGTACAATATTACTACATGTTAGGCTTGTCCCTAAAATTCAACCCGCGTCTTGTTATATCCCGAAAATTCAGATATCGTGCTCCCAAAACTGGCGCCTTCACAACCCGCGCCTTGCTATCCCAAAATTACAACGAGCGTGAAAACTCCCTCCAGCTGCCAAATCCCGACACGCGAAATCCCCCTTCTAACCCTTAGCCGAAAGGGTCGCTAGTTCAAATCAGTGGGGGGTACTTTTGTAACACACCCTACATTTTGGACAAGCGCGTCCCTAAGTCATGCTTCACCCCCTCCCATCGCCCCCTTTTCGCCATTCAAAATCCCAGGCCGCCATAACCTCTCCGCTCCAGCCGCGAAACCCCACCCTCCTTCGTCCGCCACGTCACCGCTGCCCAGCCAGAGCCTCTTCCCCGATGACGTCGTCCACCGCAACAGCTCGACGTCCCTCGTCCACCTCCCCGGATGAGGATCCGTCGTCCATCTCGCCGTCCCGCCGGTTCAGCCGCCCCGTCCTCCACCTCCAAGGAGCTGCTCCGACGATCGCCTCGTCTATCGCGGCTGCTCCATCCCCATAGCGCCACCTTAACCTGCTCCACCGGAACCGCAACATCCTCACCGACTCCTCGGACGAAGCCGAGGCCTACTCGGCGCCACCAAAGAGGTTGTACACTCATCGGATCGCACCTTCTCCTTAACTCGACCTCCCAGCGCCGGCGGTGCTCCATCCCGCACCCCCATGGAGCGGCTACCTTGAAGCCGGTGCCGCGGGCGACATCTCCACGGCGGCTCTCCCCCAGTGCGAGGCCCCTTCGGCGGCGGCGTCCATACCAGCCGGATCTGCTGCTGCTGCTCCAACTCTCGCTCGATCGCTCATGCTGCTGCTGCTGCTCCGGCTCTCGCTCGATCGCTCGCTCGCCTAGCTGCTGCTGCATCTGCTGCTCTCCCCCTCGCTCATGCTGCTGCTCTGCTCTGATTAAGCCACACTTCAGTCGACTGAATCGACTTTTGGGTCAGTCAATTTTCAGGGGTTGGGGGGCTCGCCGGAGTTAAGGAAGAACCACCCGCAGCGGGGACGGGGGCTCGCCGGAGAGGTACCCCACTATCTATCTTAGGGTTCAGGGTGGGGGCGGGGGGCCTAGAGGGCTGGCCGGGGTGGCGATGGCGAGTTGTTTCGGGGCGGCGAGGCGGCGCTCGGGCCGGCGGTTCGACCGGTGGTGGCTGGCGGCTCAGGGGGGTGCAGGTTGAAGATGAACTGCAGGCCCTCCCTAAACTACATGTCAAGTGTCTCTCTGCTACCATTGCGTTCAGTTTCGACAGTAGCATTCAGATTCCACAGTAAATTTCAGTTTTGACAGTTAAGTTTAGAGTCAACAGTTTTTACCTCATCTGTTGTAGTCAGGTGGTTTTTGGTGATGTTAATTTTACATCCATTTTAGATCATCTATTGGAGATGCTATTAGAATCCCACTTGAGATTGACGATGTCTGTCTTGTGCTGCTTCAGCCTTGACGTCTTACGGCTCACCGGAGCTGCTCCAACGACAGAACAATCCATCACAACAGAGCAGTGCCCTGGACACCGTCTACAGATTCCTCAGATCTTCCTCCACACCTCCGACAGCCACCTCTGCCTCAACTGCTTCAGCGACCAACCCAATGATGCTGAGGTCGACACGGCTACGGCAAAGAGGTTGTACACTTGTTGCATCACTTATTACTATACAGTCACGTCGATCCATGAGGGCTATTTTGGTTCAACGGAAAAACGTCGATCCACTGGTTGTTACCAGCACTCTAAATTTCTGCATGCTCTCCTTACATAATCTCACCATATTTTTTTCGTATGCATGTCAGATATTGTACACAGTCATGCTGAACATGTAGAGAAAAAGAGAAGAGTTTTGCGCGGCAATACAATGTCATGCAGACATCGCTCCATGGTGGGTTCAATGGCAAACCCTCCCCACCCCTCTCCGGATTGTAATCCAGAGGAAGATATCTGTTCTGAGGCGGATTCAGACGCCGCTGACCACTCCTATTTACCCCCCAAGGTGTTTGCTCTACCTTGGCATGATGATGTTAGTCATATCATGCATACGTTGCCTTGCAGTGCCTACTTTTGACATCATATATGTCATCTGCTTAGTTTAGACATGTTCTGTAATGCCACCTGTTTAGTTTCTATATCATATATGGGAATTATGCAGTCTCATGTCTATTAGCCAGCCATAATATATGTGAAATGTGCAATGCCATCCTGTTTAACCAGGCATCATATATTTGAATGATATCTTGCCCATCCTTTTCTGTGAATCAGCCATTTGGGTGGGAGATGGAAAAATCTGGAGTGAAAACAAGGCCTTCATAGCAGACAGTGCTACCTGTCGAAGCAGATCTCTTGTTGGGTCCCGATAGCTCCTCAGAGATGGATTCAGAGACAGATGACCAGTCCTATTCCCCCACTGAGGTGTATGCTCTAACTTGGCACGGTTATACTGCTCATATCATGCATACGGTGTCTTGCATTGCATAGTTTAGACATCATATACACAATATTCAACACCATGTTCTTAGTTCAGACATCATATCGAATGCCCTCTATTTAGCATATAAATCACATATGTGAATTAAATGATGCAATCCTGATTACTTAGATAACATGTAGGTGAATTATGTCATGCGATCCTGTTTAGTTATTCATCATATCTTTGAATTATGTCATGCTATCCAGTTTAGATAGACATCATATATGTGAAATTATGTCATGCTATCCATTTTAGTTTAACAATATACATGTCAACTATTTCATGCCCTCTTTTTTCCACACTATCTATTGCATCTGTCTCTCATACAATGTCTGTACATTCAACTATGTTTCCTGTTTATCAGCCATTTGAATTGGAGCGGGTGATGCCAGTATCTAGCGGACTAAAAACACGGTCTTCAAATAAAACAGTGCTACCTCTTGGTGGAGATAGCACCCCGGTTGTACATGCACAAGAACCAGCCCTACCACACATAACCCAAACTCTCGTAGATTGTACCCCTACTGCGATGGACAGAGAACCAGCTTCACCCAATCTAACCCCAGCCCCAGCCGATAGTAACCCAGTTCCTGTTGACACAGCACCATCTCCACCACAGAGCTCCCAAACAAGAGCAGTTAGTAAGGCAGCTCTAGTGCCCAAAGGGCCAGTACTATCACGGCGAACCCCAACTCCACCAGTTAGTACGCCTATTCCTGTGGAGGAAGCACAACCAGCTAGTCGTAGTTTAGCATCTATCGCATTTGATGTTGTTAAATCGTATGTGCGTATCTTCCCATCTTGGAAATATTATACTGAAGATGAAGGAAAATTCTAGTTGCAGGTGTTTGTCCAGGAGTTATGTGTCAGTAATGTTATTCATGGCAATTACTTTGCTTCGTCCCATACATCCTACCTCCATGATGGTTATAATACAACAAATTTTCCCATTTTTCTCTATAGAGAAGGACCGATTTGGAAACTCAGGATGAGGTAACCTGTGCTAATACCTCTGCTATCTTCAAGAATGCTTGGTGGCAGTATCGGAATTACCTGAAGAAAACGTACTTCACCGGCAAAGAAACTCATCAAATTCCCTTACGTTCTCCTGAGACACATTTACTGGACGATGACTGGGAACGCCTTGTTCTGTACTGGTCCCGAACCAAGAATGTGGTAAGGTCTATGAGCTCATTTTCTATTTTTAAGTATTATATTCTTGCGTCTTACTGTACTCTGTTCATGTAGAACAAGTGCCTAAACCTAAAGAACAAATGTTCTAATCTAAGATTCCATTGCTATCATAGTTCAAAAAAGCGCTAGGCGTTAATTGTGCGTTTTGCCACCGCCTTGCGCTTTACTGACCAAAGCGCATGCTTATGCGCAGTTATGCATAGATTATGCGTAGTTATGCGCAATACGTTTTGCCAACGCCTAGAGCCTAGGCGCGCTTAAGCGCTCGCTTAGGCGCGCCTTTTTTAACTATGATTTCTTTGCTCTTGTATCACTGTATTTACTCATACAAACTTATTTCTAAATTGAAGGATCAAATTGAAACTCCAATGGCACAATAGGTATGTTCACGCATGTTTCTTTAACAGGTTTGCTCTTATCAATAGCTCTATTGATTTCAATTTCAATTGTGTATACAGTTGACTTTCATATCATGCACATTACTAGCATCACAACAGAGCCAATAGTGTTGTTGTACATGTAGACCCGTGGTACCCATCTGAAATCTTGTTGTGCCGTGTAGTTTCCCACGCTTTGTATTCTTTCACTGCTGCTTTGTCTTGAACTGAGATGATTTGAACCGTGTCTCTATTTTGATTTGGCAAGACAATGCAGTGACCATAGGACATAGATATATGTTTGTTTGATGCTTTTATTATGTACTAGTACTTGGCAATAGAGGACTTGGTAGTTTAATCCTGTCCACCTTACTAATGAATTGGTTCACCGAAATGAGTTTCATATACTAGTACATGCTAAACTTGTTATGTGTCTGCTTGTTTCTTCTTTTAGAATGCTGACAGAATATTGGGGAAGAGTGCCTTATTAAGCAATGGTAAAGGAAGTAATGCAGATAAGGTTCAGGATAGTGACACATCCTTGTTGGTCTCCAACAAAGCTGATAAAACAGCTAAGGAAGACTATCTTGAAGACAGCGAGACAACCCCAAAGTCCTGTCTTGGTTTAGTGTTCGAGTTACTGGCCACTACTGCTTGCACAAGCTATTCAAACTCACTGTCTGAATCAGTTCGGTTTCTTGAGTCTCAACTACAAGCTGAAAGACATCGATCAGCAGTGCTGCGACAAGAAGCGGAAGTACTGCGGAAGTCCCTGGAGTATTCAGATGCATACTTTCTGGTGCAACAGCAAGCGTTGGAGGATTTTAGCGCCAAACAGGACAAAGCTAATCAGCTTGCTAAGCTTATTGCCAGCATGGTGGATACCCAGGATAACGTTTCTTGAGCTCTTCTGAAGTTCTTTCAGTTATGCTATTGTTTTGCTGCCGCGTTTATTTGCACTGGTGGCCAATTTTGACGGCCAGTGTATGTAATGTGCTGCTTTGTTTTCTATATTTGCACTGGTGGCGAACTTTGATGCCCAGTGGATGTAATATGTGTAATAGCGGTAATAGGCTAGCGTTAATTGCTTGCTTATTTATTTCCTTATTGTCTTGTTTAGTTGTTTGCTTGTAGTCACTGCAGTTCTTTTTTTGTTTTCTTCTAGTGGCCACAATAGCCTATTTTTGGTAACTAGGCCAAAATAATCATGGCAACACACGGACTGTTGTAACCATGGGCCTCCTGCAGGCCATATGATCCATGGGCCTTCGTCCGGCCGTAGGATCCATCGGCCTTCTATACGGGCCTTAGGGTCCACGGGCCTTCTACGGACCGTAGGGTCCATGGGCCTTCTACGGGTCGTACGATCCATGGGCCTTCTATGGGCCATACTATCCATGGGCCTCATACGGGCCGTAGGATCCATGGGCCTTCTATGGGGCGTATCATCATTTCGCCAATCATGGGCCGTACTATTCATGGACCATAACGGGCCGTTAATAGGCCGTATTTGATAACTCTATGAAAACAGCCCAACGGGTTTTTTTTTGACATGAAAACGGCCCAACATATTAACGGTCCGCAAACGGGCCGACTGTAACGACGGGCTGAATTTGGCCCACAAGCAGAAAATGACATTAACGGGCCGTATGTAACCGAATGCTGCAAATGAGCCCAAGAATCAATGGGCCCTGAGAAGGCCGAAAGATAACTTGGGCTGGAAACGACCCAATGGAATAATGGGCCGTTAATGGGTATAAACTGATACAGTGTTCATTACGGGCCAGTTTCACCACGGGCCGTTAATGGGCCAAGAGTTACAAAGGTCCTCATATGGGCCGAAAGAAGTCATGGGCCACACATGGGCCGGAAGTTAAAACGGGTTGAATCATATTGGACGGCCCAGATGACGCTACTGGGCCTAATTCGGATAGGGCGTAATGGGCCCTGGGTTAGCGGGCTGTAAATGGGCTATATGCGAATAGGCCGTTAACAGGCTTTCTGTGGGCCGGCCCGCCACCTTTTGACCAAGTCAAATGGGCCGACCTTTTCACACGAATGGGCCTCTGTTGGGCCGTGCCATGTGTCGCCGTATCATAGGCGCCTTCGGTCCAATGAGCGGATGACATCTGTCCCAACGGTGAGCCGGCACGTGTTTCCTCCAGCCAATGATGATTTTACACGTGGAAAATCCCCATTGGTCGGGGCTGTTAACGGGTTATCGGATCCAAAACCCGACCCGATAGCTTAACGGCGTTCCGTTATGGTGGATGCCACGTGTCGGTCACCCTTGACGAAAGCACTTCTGTGACGCGCGATTTATCGTCATGGAAGTGGACACTTCGTGATGATAATTTTGGTAATGTCATGGAACACTTCTACGACAGCACAGGTATGACTATCTTGATTCTGTAATAAAATCGTCATGGATGTACATGCATGACAAAAAATGCGACTTACTGTGACAAACACGTATCATCACGGAAGTGTACTTTTTTTGTAGTGATAGTAAAGCCGCCCAGCCGGAGGGTTTGGCCTGGGGCCAGGACTCCTCCGGAGGTGATGTTGTCTTTAAGGACAAGGCGAGCCATCGAACCTTTCGTCGACGTCACAGTGGAACTCTCAATGAAAGCACCAATGTCGGTGTCAAAACTGGCGAATCTCGGGTAGGGGGTCCCGAACTGTGCATCTAAGGTCGATGGTTGCAGGAGACGGGGGACACGATGTTTACCCAGGTTCGGGCCCTCTCTATGGAGGTAATACCCTACTTCCTGCTTGATTGATCTTGATGAATATGAGTATTACAAGAGTTGATCTACCACGAGATCGTAATGGCTAAACCCTAGAAGTCTAGCCTGTATGACTATGGTAATGAGTATATGCTATCCGGACTACGGCCTCCGGTTTATACAGACACCAGAGGGATCTAGGGTTACATAGACTCTGTTACATAAGAAGGAATCTTCATAGTTGGTCGCCAAGCAAGCCTTCCACACCAAGGAGAGTCCAATCCGGATACAGGTACGGTCTTCGGCCTTCATGTCTTCATAGGCCATCAGTCCGGCCCATGGATAACAGGCCGGACTCTCGAGGACCCCACAGTCCAGGACTCCCTCAGTGCCACTGCTGCAAATCACGCAGAGTCATCCGTCGCGTCTCAACCACAATCCTCAACCCTGGCCGAGTCTTCTACAAATGCCCGAATCATGGGGTAATAATATGTTTAAGTGTTGTTCTGCTGCTTTCAGTTGCTGATTGTTTTAATAGTTTGGTTGATGATCTTCCAATTTGATTCGTGCAGAAAAGGGAAGATTCGTGTGATTTGTATTTCTGGGAAGTTGCTGATGTGGGGGAGTGCAACTACGCTGATTATTTGGTTAGCCGAGGAATCCCAATACCAGCAGGTTGTGGTGTTGGACAAGTAACTGAAGGAACGGCAGAAGAGGAAGATGCAGAGCAGAAGGTTAAAGATGTAGTTCCTCTGATCATGGCCAAGCAAAAGCTGCTGAACGGCCTTGACAGTAATGAGGAGATGAAAGAGCTTGTGAAGATAATGGGAGAAATCGACGTGCTCTGTAGGATGATTGTCTCTTTATTTGCAGTGTATGTAGCACTCGTGATGTATTCAGTGGCTAGGACATGAGCACTTTGCTGAAACTAGTAATGAATGAAACCTGTGTAGCAGGCTGGGCGTAGTGTTGTGAACATCTAATGATTTCTATTAACGGAAATCAGGGGGTATCCCCTTTTGCTCATAAATAAATAAATAGCAGAGGCCCTTTTGGTAATAAATAAATAAATTAGCAGAGGACCTGTCGGGTCAGCTTTGTTCTCATTCGAAGACGTCGAGCAAATTGCAGTCCAACAGCAAACTATGTCATCAAATTCAAGTTTCACAGCCAAATATGAGTACAACTAAACAACAATGTCATCATGTTTTAGTCGTCATACAATCACCAAACACAAATCAGCATACATAACAAGTGATGTTCTCACAGGAAAATACTAAACAACATGTTCATCAGGTTTCAGTTGTCATAGCAAACACAATTTCACATAGTAGATAAAAAAAGTCTTCTGACAGGCAAATACGACAAAAGCAATGTAATCATCATCCGCAGCAGCGTCAACATCTTCGCCATGTGTATCAGTCTGAATCGTAATTCCCCACGGTGTCATCTTCTTCTTCGTCCTCAACGTCCTCGAACGTTGGCTTCTTCTTGATCAACTCTTGTATATCCATAGCACGACATGCAATCTTTTTGCCGGCGTCATTGACGTGATGGTTCTCAAAGATATTAGGAACATCTGTGTTATCTTGTACATTAGGAGCAGTGTAAGCATCATCTTGTTGTGCAACTTCATTAAACGAATTCCTCTGCTCAAACCTTTGCACTACTCTCCAGTCACCGCTACGTGCAAATGTGTCTTCCAAGAAAAATATTTGTGTTGCTTGATTTGCCAAAATAAAAGGCTCATTGGTCTGGTACGCCGCCTTGACACTGATGGATTTGAAATAATCACCAGCTCTGGGTTTTGCGATCCTGGAAAACGGGTTATACCAACGACAGCACAACAGAACCACACACCGATGATCCTTGAAACTGGAGATATACTGCAACTGAACAATGTCTGTTATGTTAGCATACATTTCAGTTGTCTCTTTGTCGTACGTATTCGCGCTCATAATGGCACTGTTTTGTGTCATCCTGCCTTCGTCTCGTGCAAGGGTGTTGTAGCGCACATCTCCAACAACGCAAGATTCATAATGTCTTACCCGAGTATCAGGGCCCATTGCTAGTGAGTAAAGGGCATCATCAACTGCCTGCCCATCCTCCCGCATATTCTTAACCTATGGTTAGAAAATAGACAAGATGATCATCTTATGTACTCAATATATTAAAAAACTGACAGTGCAATTCAAAAGCTTACATGGCTCTTGAACCATTTCGCAAATCCTGCCATAACCAGTTTGTCAATGTTTCTTGCGGCAGTAACTCCTTTTTGTAGATGCTGCACAACATAGTGATCGCGTCAAACATCTAAATATATAAGAATGTGCTGCAAGTTTAGTAGATTATGATGTATCAGCTGCAGTACTTAGCACTTACTTGATATAAGGTAGTATCTCAGGACAGTTATTCAACACATACCGAACCATTTTGTCCAAATCTTTAGGTTTGTCCTCTCGTCGACTCTTCCCTGTAACTCGAACAGAATAATCAAAAACATTGAGCCCGGGATTGTCTTCATCCACGTCTTTGCTAAGCTGATCAGCTGTTTCAATGTATTTTGAGCAGAATGTCAATGCTTCTGTAGCAATGTAGGCCTCTGCAATGGAACCCTCGGGTCTAGCTCTGTTCCTAACATAGCCCTTGAAAGTGCCTAGCCGCCTTTCAATAGGGTACATCTAGCCATACTGTACTGGACCTCTAAGTAGTGCCTCATCAGGTAGATGAACAGCCAAATGCACCATCACATCAAAGAAGGCTGGAGGATATATCTTCTCAAGGTCGCATAGGATAGTTGGTATCTTGTCTCTAAGACGCTCCAAAGCATATATCCTGATATTTCTACTGCAGAGTTCCCTGAAGAATTGTCCCAACTCTGCAACTGCTCTGTATAAGTCAGGGCAGCCCAATCCTCTAAGGATAACAGGTAAAACCCTTTCAAGTAGGACGTGGCAGTCATGAGTTTTTAACCCTTGTACCTTGTTTCCATCTGCACTGACTCTCCTTTCAGGGTTGGAAGCAAATCCATGTGGGAATCTCACACGTGACAGGACCTCGCAGAATTCTTTTCTTTTTACCTTGTCCAAGACGTACACAGCTGGTGCCATATCCCGTGGTTTACCTTCATCTTGCACCTGCAAATCCTGTCTGATACCCAGGTGTGTCAAATCAATCATAGATTTTAAGGTATCTTTCGTCTTGCCTTCGATATTAAGAAGTGTGCCGATAATGCTGTCACATATATTTTTCTCGACGTGCATCACGTCAAGATTATGCCGCAGATCCAAATCTTTCCAATACTCCAAGTCCCACAAAGTGGACCTGCGGGTAAACAATAATCTCTCTTCTGCCCTGCCACGCTTCCTTTTCCCGCTACCATTATCAAGATGGTTTCCTAGTGTAATATGCCTGACCTTCTCTAATTCCACTTGCAACTCATCGGCGGTGAGCCTCTTTGGCGCATCACGGTTTTCATGCTTTGCATTGTACACATGTCTTCGGTATTTTCTAGGATGCGGCTTGTCCTTGGCAAGGAAACGACAGTGTCCAATGTAACAGATCTTGCTAAGTATTGCGTATGACAGCGGATTCCTGTCATAGCGAACACATGCATTGTAACCATGTGTAGTTCGCCCTGACATAGTGCCCAAAGCCGGATAATCATGGATGCACCAAATTATAACAGCACGCAGAAAGAAATTAGCTGGTGGGCTGCTATATAGGTCTCGAGTGAGAACACCCCTCCATAGTTGTTGAAGTTCCTCCACAAGAGGCTCCATGAACAAATCAAAATCCTTTCCAGGACTTTTTGGACCTGGGATGAGCAAGGCCATCATGTAGTTTGATTGTTTGGTGCAGACATTTGGAGGCATGTTGTAAGGGATAACAAGCACTGGCCACATGCTATATGTGGCGCTCTGGTGGCCAAATGGGTTAAATCCATCTGAAGCTAAGCCAAGTCTAATGTTTCTCAGGTCAGCAGCAAACTTTTCGTGCTTCTGATTGAAGCTTTTCCACTCACTACCATGTGATGGATGGCTCATTACATTCTGATCTCTGTACTCCTGGTTCCTAGAATGCCACAGTACATCCTCTGTTGTTTCAGCATCATGAAACAACCTCTGCAATCTTGGTGTAATTGGAAAATGTCTCAGAACATTATGAGGAATCCTCTTCACAGCATCGCCATCTTTCCATCTTGATGATTTGCATTTCGGGCATTCACTTAAGTTGGCATAATCCTTCCGGAACAGAACACAATTATTCTTACCAACATGGATCATATCATATCCAATTCCAACTGCACGAAGGAAATTCTTCATTTTACTGTAGGTGTGTGGCAGCTCAGACGCATCTGGGAAAGCTTTGCGGAAAGCAGCCAACATCGCGTCGAATGATTTGTTGGTCATCCGCTCAGATGTCTTCACCTGAAGAAAGGTGACCATAGCTACGAATACTGACAACTTATTTCCTGGGGTGACAGCCACATTGCATTGTTCCAACATGCGGGCCCACCGTTTTTCTTCTGCAGGTGAAAGTTCACGGAATGCACGAGCATTTCGTAGCATTGTTTCAATGTTGGTCAAACTCACTGGCTCTGCCACCAGCTCCTCCTCCTCCTCTTCCACCTGAGCATTAGGCAGATCAAGATGGTGATCTACTGCTTCCACGTAGTCAGTAACATTGACGTTCATAGCTTCAGCATGATGAACCCACCTAGTATATGTGACCGACATCCCATACAAGTGTAGATGATTTTGCACAGTTGACTGGGGTCTTGTAACTGAATTCATACAACTGCTACACGGGCAGAGCACATCTGATTCGGACCACCGTACTCAGCTCTGATAAAGTTCATGAAGTTTTCAACCCCCTCGACATATGTAGTGGAGAATCTTCGAGCAGAAGTTATCCAAGTCATGTCCATCTTTTAGACATACAAATTAGTTCTTCTACTAGATATTATAGGAAAAACATATATGCTTTTTTATGAAGTCCAGAAGAAAATACCTAGGTCAATGTCTAAAGCTATGGCAAGATATTTGGACGAGCAGATCTAAGTAACGAAATATATTTAAAGCTAATTCAGCAAACAGATTTGAGTGCTAAATTATGGCAGGCTGTTTCAGCAGTCAATGAGGCCGAGCACACAGTCATCGAACTATCGAAGGCCATCGCAGCAACAAAGATCGAGTATAAAATGGTGTAGAGCTATTTCACCTAACAGATTGGCTACTAGACCATGGCAATCTACGTCACAATAAATATATGGCAGGATATTTTAGCAACTAATTGGCCTTGGCAGGCCATCTCAGCTAAGCAGATTGAGTGCAGAACAGGGCAAGGAAGCTTCTTAAGCAGAGCATATTGATTGTAAACTACTTCGGCAAACAGTGAGATTAACAGCGTCTATCAGCTAACATTCAGCACTACACCAACATGCACAGGGCCTCAGTCTAGAATGCGTGTACCGTGGGAGAAGCTGACCGCCGTGCGTCTCCACACGAACGTCGCCAGCGGTGGCGGCGCTGACCGCCGTGCGCCTCCACAAGAACGTCGCCAGCGGTGGCGGTGTGGCTAGAGGACGGCACTCTACGAGAGCGTACTGTGGGAGCGAGAGGATCACCGTGCGTCCCCTCGACGAACCGCAGCGCCGACGTATTAGCGTGGCGGGGAGGGCGGCTTTGGCGGAGCGAATGGAGTGGAGGGGGGCGGGGGGGAGAGGTTTAGGGAATATTATTGGCTAGTTGGCCGAAGGGCGGTTGAATCTAGGATTTGGGGGGAATTTTTGGGTGGGTGGGGGAGGATTTTCCCGCGATGGGCGGGGGGAGTTTGGCGCATGGTCGGTTTCTCCAAGTGTTGTCCCACGTGTCAGTGAAGAGGCAAGCCGAAGCGCGTTCCGTTTGCGTGAGCCGTGTGCAGGACCGAACGTGTGTGGGGTGCAATGCGACCGCGACAGGGGTGCTGTGAGTGTACCGCCTTTTTTCCTTTAAAGCTAGGTGCTTCGCCCCCTAAAAAAACTCGTTGCTTCGCGTGATCCATCGATACTTCTACTAGTAATCCGGTAATCCCAACTAATACGGCGCGGCCGGGTCTTTTCCCGCGCGATATGCTGGGAGGTGGCTTAGTTGGGTTTTTTAGGACGAGTAATGCTACACCTACGTAGTCCCAGTTACGTAATTAACATAATGTGAAACGTGTGAGCTGTTGATTGTAGATTGGGGGGAGGGAGGGGCCCACCACCATGAAAATCAGGGGAGGAGAGAGAGAGGCAATTTACGTTAACCCTTTCGTAGGTTCCCGTAGATGTGAAATGCGTGAATGTGCATTTGCAGATAAGGCCTTCCCTCGTTCATCCTTTTCTCCCACAAGATCTTGATCTTCTGTGCAACGCACGGGCATCTTGCTAGTACTCCTACAATATACTATATTATTGTGAAAGTTCATATACACCGGCCGAGATTAATGCAAACACGGCAGATTTTCATTACATTTCAAACTTTTATAGGACAGAAAAATAAAAGAAACCTGACCCTAAACCTATTCTACGGCGGCGACCGACGTCCTCCATCTGCGATCTCCATGTACGGGGGCGGGGTTCAAGACCCGTGAAGTGAACGTGCGGTCTCCGGCGAGGAAAAGTAGAACACGGGAGATGGACCGACCAGTTGGCACACCATGCCCTGCCGCCTCCCATGCCCTACTCATCCTCGGAGGAGTCACCGACCTCGGCGGTGCCGGACGTTGGACGACGGCAAGTAGGATGCGTGGCTGACGGTGCTCCCATCGTCGGCCGCCAGCGTGGCCACCGCTTGTGCGGCGACTTGAGCGAGGGCGGCGACCTCGAGCTCCATCCCCGAAGACAAGCTCTCCCGCAGAGCGATCGCGCTTGCGGTCATGGCGGATGTGGTGCCAGGTAGGAGGACGATGCGCTATGGTGTGGAGGTTAGCTAGGCGTTGCTGCTTTAAGTAGCGCATTCCGGTGAGGCCAAGCGTCCTGTTGTGTCATTAAGTTGCCGGAGTTGGTTCCTTGGGCACCGAGCCTCTTAACAACGGCATACGGATGGACGGCATGAATGCGGGTAGCTTGCACCGGCTGGGAACGCACCACGCGACGGCGTGAGGGACGAGGGTTTTTGGTGTGCCAGGGTAGTCAGCTGCGGTCGTGGCAACATTGGAGATGCCCTTTGCTCACATGCGATCGACGCATGTCATTGAAAAAGCAAGACGACCCGGCATGGTCTCAGGTCCTGAGGATGCAGTTGGCCGCGCTACACCACTCCGCGGACGCGTCCCGGTGCCCCGTGCATCCTCGGTGAGCTGGGTGTTGGGGTGTGTTTGGATTGTGGCCAAAGTGCACCTTACCAAATTTTTGGTCATGACCCAAAGGTTGGTCTTTGTTTGGATGGTTGCAATTTTTTTGGCATGCCAATGAACTCTAGCCAACTCTAGTTCATTTTTCTTGCCGATGTCGGCCAAATCATGGGCAACCAAAACCTCAACAAAAAATTTGGCTACCCAATGCTTTGATGGGGCAACCTTGGGCACAAACCAAACATACTGTTGGTCGTGCCACAGCACTAACGCCACCCTCGGCACACTGAAACCGACCGTGTCTAGCGACGATGAGCGTGTCGCTCACCGCGGTCGCCGTCTCCAGAGGCGGTGCTGGAGCTGCGCCACGTTGTTGGCCCCCACGACCAACATGAATGGTTTCCGGTGGCGAGGAGGTCATGGGCCAGCTCCTCCATTGGACTAGTTTGCGCTACGTCGTCCCAACAGGTGTGCCCCACATGTCGGTTTCCCTGTTTTCCCGGCCATATTCGAGCGTCAGTGCTCCGCGTTGCGCATTAGGCCTTTCACTATGTAGGCCAAGCGAGACAACTTATTGTTTATTTGAGCCGTTCAAGTATAATCATGTGGCGTTTGCTTATTTCTCATTCCTCTCCAACCCTCTTCTCCATCGATCATGTCGCCCTTCGGTCGAGTCCATCCTCCCGCATGCCTCATTTGAACATTCCGCCGAGTATCATTCGCATGTGGGCCTAGAGCATGCTTGTATTCCCAATGTTTATTTGTAATTTGTCCGACATGCATACAAACAAACGGTTCGTTTGAAGTTTCACTTTGCCTCCACTACGTGTCGCTTCGTGTCTTAGTTTTGACATCCCATTCGGTTCATGCCCCGACACATGTTGACGAGATCGATTGATGTTCAGAGATCAATTGTGTGTCGTGCAAGGAGATAAAGGTTTGGTCTGTTTCTATGATA
>NC_057796.1:332189721-332192616 GCF_018294505.1 Triticum aestivum | reverse complement strand
TTCATAAGCGAAACGAACGTATTGTACCCACCCTAGTCCTCTTTCAATCGATCTCCGGACCCCGAGATGAAATCGAGAGAGAACGAGTGGGGGCATGTATGATACCTAAGGCGGATTCAAAATTTTGAATCGGTGATCATAGCATCCGCAAATCATATATAAAGGGTATTCAATGTTCGTTTCATTTTTGAACGTACAATATACTCCCTCCTATCCTTTCTAGTTTACATATAAGTTTTATGTGTAGTCAAAGTATCTCTACTTTGATAAAAAAAGTATCAACATTCAACAATGCCCAATCAATATTGTTAGATTCGTACGTACTCCTAGATTTGTACTCGAGATGGTTTCCAATTTGTTTTCAACCACGTGAATGTGCTTGTTCTCGCGCATGCTCTTCCTACTAGGATTTTGCCACGTATAGCCAGTCCAATAGTAACTTTTTTAAGCTCCCTGTCCAATAGTACTAGTGGAGTACTGACAACATCTGTACTAGAGCATGCAGTGCTCATAGTTGTACTCCCTCCTTCCATTTATATAGGGCCTATGTGGAGGAGAGAGATGTGAAAAAGTAAGGGGAGTGAGCTCTCATGCAAGAGCCTAGCTATATACGCATTCCTAGTTAAATACGTACAATAAATATGAAGAAAGAGATGGAGAGGAGATGGAAAAAAGTACTAATACAATAGCCAACCTTATGATTTTTTTGCGGGAAATAGCCAACCTTATAGCCTACACTACTGTATGAGTGCATATAATAGATGATGGCTATAGGACATGGCAGTTCCTTATAGCCATCGACTGGCTATATTATTAACCTTGCTCTAATGCGTTTTTCAAAACCGCATTTGACTATTGACAAGATTAATAGTACATGAGATGTATAATGTGAAAATTATATCATTGGAAGCTCCTTTCACATACGTATCCTTGCCTTACCCTCCCTTCCGGTCACTTACTGGCGGACCCCATGCTTGCTAGGCCCCGCATGTCAGTTACTCAATAGGTTCGGCCACGTTAGGGGATCCTCATCCGTAGTATACTCCCTCTGTTTTTATTTACTCCGCATAAAATGGCGCGGGCGAGGGAGGGGGAGGGACGTCGGTTTGCTCTCAACTGCGGTCCCACAAGTGAGCGAAAACACAAGACGAAGCGTGTTCCATTCGGTGAGCGACGTGGAGGGTCCAGCGTGCCGGGCTGCAACGCGAACGCGACAAGAGCGATGTACAGTCAAAACCGATTGACCGGTCGTCACCGGAACCACTATTCACACCAGAACCTTCGCTGCTTGGCCTATGCCATCCACTTCCCTAAAACCACACCTAATCTCCAGCCCCTTCCCCCACCTTTCGATCCCCTAGCCCGCATCAAGCATCCCCTAGTTCGCCGGAAAGCCATGGTGCGCCGCAAGATCACGTACTACAAGATGCTGACGCCGGAGCGCCGCGCAGAAATCGCGGCGGCGGTCGGCGCCAGAGACCTCCCTTCCCAAGCTCGCTTTGCGGCGGGCCAATCCCCGAGTTCTCTAGAGCCAAGCTATGAGGAGGAGGAAGCCGATCCAATGTTCATGGCGGAGGTCGCGGCGCAGAAGGCCCCCGATGGGTATGAGATGATGGACGTCGACTTCATGCCGGCGTCCGAGTCCCCCATGGTGCAGGCGGACCAGCGGTTCAGCCTGGCGATACTAAAGGAGGACCGGGAGGTAGAGGCTCAACTCGATGCGGAGAGCGCGCATGCCACTGCCATCCAGGCTCTCCTGCAGGCGGAACCGGATGTCGTGGATGTGAACTGGGTGGCGGAGGCTCAACTTGAGGCGGAGCGCGTGGATGCCGCTGCCATCGAGGCCCTCCTGCAGGCGGAACCGGACGTCCTGGACTTTAACCGGGCGGCAGAGGCTCAACTCGACGCGGATCACGCGGATGCCGCTCTCATCGAGGCCCTCCTGCAGGCGGAACCGGACGTCCTGGATTTGAACCGGGCGGCAGAGGCTCGACTCAACACGGAGCGCACGGATGCCGCTGCCATCGAGGCCCTCCTGCAGGCGGAACCGGACGTCCTCGACTTGAACCGGGCGGTGCTCTCGTTCGTGCAGAGCGCCCGCACGCTCCGCGTGAACAAGTAACTGGAGGTCGAGGACAACCACGGTGCGCAGACACACGTCGGCAGCTACGGCTGGTACGCGCCGGCAGCCAAAGACGACGAGGCCGTCTCGTTCCGCGAGCAGTGATGTAACATCCCAAATTTCCAATTTGGTATGTTATACATAGATCATAATTGCATCTCATGTTTTATTGCATTTTGACAAATCCTCGATAAATCCTAAGCAACTCAAGGACCCTCGGAGAGAGTTGGGGATTTTTCTTAAATTTTCATATTTGATTTTTATCCAATAATAAGACGAGGATTTTGGTTTTAATTATTTTCTCTCCGGAAAAATATTTCATTCTTAAAATAAACGAGAGGAGAAAATATGACTTCTCCAAAACAATTGAAATACCGGAGGAAAAATGTTAAAAATCATTATTTGGATTTATTTGGATTTTATTTGTAATTTTTATTGCATTTAAAAATATGCATGTTTTCAAAATATTTATTTTTGATTTTAAAAAAATGTTCACCCTATTCTAGATTTTCTAACTAGACGGGGAAAATTTATTTCATATTTTTCTGATTTTTATTTATTTTTCTACGCAATTTTCTTCGCGGAACTTTAAAAAAAAACGCCCGCGCGCCGACTGGGCCAAAGGCCCAGCCGACGGCCCAACCCCGCCGCCCGTCGTCTCCGTCCCGGAGACGAGATCGCCGCCGGTGTCCGCCCCGGCTACGCTGCCGCCCGGCTTGGCCCCTCCTCCAAGCACCCCCCCTTATATATACCCCCCTCGCCTCTCCCTCTCA
>NC_057796.1:332181161-332189087 GCF_018294505.1 Triticum aestivum | reverse complement strand
CCTAGATCGGTTTTTTTTCGGTTTTCTTATTTTACGAGCGTTCACCGAACCGTTCGTTTTAACGAACGCGTTCGTCGGTTTTTCTTTGTTAACGAACGTCCGTTCTTTAACCGTTCGTCCGTTTTTCTTTTTCAGCGGATTTTCTCGTTATTTTCTCAGATTCGATTTCTGATCGAATCTTCGTTTCTGTTTAACTTCTCGCTCGTTTATCGGAATCAGGTGATTCAAGCGCCTAGAGTTTCGTCTCGAAATTCTCTTTCCGTTTAACCTACTCAAACAAGTTTTTGCTACAGTAAAATTTGACCTAGATCCAGATTAGCAAACGAAGTTTCTTTCTTCCGCCGTTTGACTTTCGTTGCTTCTTTCGAGTTGATTCTTTTTGCAAACCGGAGTTCTTAAGTTGAACTTTCTGGTTGGATCTTTCATTCGAGTTTTACCTGTGCATTAGTTGAGTACTGATGGTATGCTTGTTTTTTTGCGATAGAGTACCCGGAGTGTGCCGCTTGTTACTTCGAATCGCTAGGTTTTGCGGATCATCAGCAAGGCAAGTAACACTTTGATCATACCCCGTTCATACCCAGTTTTATTGCATTAGATCTATTCCTTCAAACACATTGCATGATTAGGATCTAATAACTGTGGGTATTGGGAAGTAGTTGAGGTAGTACCTATTACCTGTTTTCTATTCAAACCCTTGGGAGTTACTTCTACGTTGCTTTTATTATTGCCATGCTATGCTCGTAGACGTGGATTGGGTTTGAGTGAAATTCATGACAGATGTGAGATTGTTAATTAATGGTTTACTTAAGGTGGCAACTTAAACTCACATCTGGGTGGATTGAGGTACCTGGGTATTCCAGGATTGCCTGTTTTTCTTTTGGACCGCCACCCAGGTTCAAAGGGATCATGAGATTTTTCATGCTAGAAACTTCCGTGTGCAGCCGCAAGCTATTATGGGCTCTAGCATAGTTGACTAAGTTGTGTGAACTCTTACAGTGGTGGACTAGCAGATGTAGGGGAAAGTAGGTGTAACGGTCTACCCATACGTAAGGTGCAAACACTTCTGAAAGACTGTGTCTTGGTCATCCGTTACTCAAACACCATGTAGTGCGAGTAATCCAACGGAGGTGATCAAGTCTTGTGGGAAAAGTGCACAAACCTCTGCAGAGTGTACAAACTGATCATGATTAGCCGTGTCCCCGGTTATGGACAACTTGAGTATCTAGTACTTGGATTATCATGTGAATCTCAACACTATGTTACTTCTAATTAATTTTGTTGGGTTATTGATGATCTTTTAATTGGGATTGAGATGCTGTCAACCATCTCAATGTTTCACAACCACCATGATAGTTAAATAAAATTTATTCCTTTTGAAGTAGGATAAAATTGGCTTTTCGCAAAAATGTAACCATTGAGCTTTCCACCAGCCAAATATGCATGTAGTATAGCATTATTATTGTTCATTGCTCTCTATGTGTTACATTGCCAGCATATTCTATGTGCTGACCCGTTTTCGGGCTGCAACGTTTCATGTTGCAGACTTTTCAGACGACGAGTAAGGTGCCTTAGGTCGTGGTCTTATACTCAGTGATGCCGCTGGAGTTGATGGACTAACTTATCTTCCAAGTCTTCCGCTGTTATCGTTATTAGATGGCCTTAAGCCATGTTTATCATACTTAGTCTCTATGGAGATATCCGATGTAATAAGTGTGTGATTGCTACTCTGTTATAAATCCTCCATTTGTACTGTGCGTGTCAGCATTACTGATCCAGGGATGACACTGGTGCATAGCAGCACAGGCCATTTGAGGTCTGGTCGCTACAAAGTTGGTATCAGAGCACACGCTGACTATAGGACACGACCACTAAGCTTAAGCCCTAGAAAGCTCCTCTCTTCTCATTTCTGACTCCTCTCCACTTTCTACTCTTTTAGGAATGACGAATGCAAGGAGCAAGTTCATGCAACCAGATGAAGACACGCCGTTTGGACGACATTTGAAGGAAGTCACCAAGTACTTGAACATAGGAATACCAAGCGTCACCGGAACCTACAACGCCACATTACCTGAAGAGGAGAGCTGGAAGATTCAAGTTATCATTCCAGGAAGGATGTTTAGTGCCATGAGATTGGTTTTCGAAGCACCAACTTGGAGTTTAGGGAAGAGCATGGCCGCACACATCGCCATGGGACGCATTGGAGAAGTCTACCACCAGGAGCTTAAGGATACGATTTATCAAATTTGTGGACGTCGAGACGCGCAATGGGAGATGATCAAGACCAAGAAGGATGGATCAATTGCAGCTTTCATCCTGGAGCAGAACCAACATATTCGTCGCCAGGAGAACCAGATGTGCACGGACAAGGAAGAACTAAAGAAGGCATTTACGAAGATCAAGGAACTCCAAGAAGAACTCAAGACTACACGCGAAGATTATTTGGAGGAAATCAACGCACTTGTCGGGAAGATTGACGACCTGGAGAAGAAGATTGGAGCATCCGTGGGAAATCCAGTACAAGAAGCAGAAGTCGGCGAATGCACTTGTCCGGATAACTACATCATCATCGACGACACCGACTCGGAACCAAGTGAAGACGAATGGATTGATGAAGCTGGTGCAGACATCATGGAGTCTTCAACGGATCAGAATTTCTAGTAGACCACCATACCAGTAGTAGTTTTACCTCCATTCAATACTATAGTTCAAGCACTTTGTAACGCTAGTTAGATCGATTGTTTTGTCTTGTTTGGATTGATTGAGTGATATTGATTGAATTTGTCTCATGAGCATATGGGTAGTGTTTTCTCTCTAGACCTCATTCTATTCTTAATTCTCATCTTTTCTAAACCCATCAGATGCCTCCGAGACGCGACACCGGATTTGTTTTCCCGCCAGAGATCACCCAGTTGATTCAGCAACAGAATGCCCTGATGCAAGTGTTAGTTCAGAACCAAGGCAACAACAACAACAACAACAACAACCCACCGCCACCACCACCTGTTGATCACTCAGCCCGTTTCCTAAGGTTAAATCCGCCGGTGTTTTCCAGTAGCACCGAGCCGATTGTTGCAGATGATTGGCTCCGCAAAGTTGGAAGGGAGTTGACCACTGCAGGATGCACAGATGCGGAAAGAGTGCGTTTCGCCGCACATCAGCTTGATGGACCCGCAGCATCATGGTGGGAGAATTACACAGCCACGCACCCTATTGACACTGTCACATGGGACCAGTTTCAGCAAGCTTTCCGTACAGCTCATGTTTCAGCAGGAGCTATGGCTATGAAGAAGCGTGAGTTTCGTAACCTACGCCAAGGAGGATGCACCGTAGGCCAATATGTGGAGGAATTCAGTAAGTTAGCATGTTATGCAGCAGATGACGTTGCTATAGATGCAGCCAAGCAGGAAAAGTTTCTGGAAGGACTGAATGACGAGCTGAGTATGCAGTTGATGGTAGCAACCTTCAACAACTACCAGGAGCTAGTAGATAGAGCTCTCATGATTGAAGGGAAGCAACAGCAGATTGAAAACCGTAAGAGGAAGTATGGACAAGGGAAGTATAACTCTGGAGCCCAGCAGAAGCCACGATTTACCCCGAAGCCGGGAGGATAGTTTCAGCATACCCATGGAGGAGGTAGTTCGCACAACCATAATGGCTCTAAAAATGGAAATGGGAATGGAAGAAGCAACGGACAGAACCGCACCAACCCATCTACCCCAGCCAAGAGGGACCTGAGCCAAGTCACTTATTTTAAGTGCCAGAAGAATGGACATTATGCCAACGAATGTCCCGATGCCCAAAATGGAAATGGCAATGGAAGCTCTGGGAAGAAGCCGAACCCGTTCAACAAAGGACATGTGAATCACGTGAGCGTGGAGGAGGTTGAAGCTCAGCCTGATGTAGTAATAGGTAAGTTTTTGGTTAAGTCATTTACTGCAATTGTTCTTTTCGATACTGGTGCATCGCATTCATACATATCAAGGGGATTCGTGAATAAGTTTAAGATGTCCACCAAAGTTCTCAGAAACCCTATGTTAGTAACCTCGCCAGGAGCAGAGTATATGGCCACCCAAGGATGTTTTCAGATACCATTGGCCATTGGTAGGCATGTTTTCCCCTCAGACCTTATTGTTTTGGAATCGCAAGGTTTGGATGTGATTCTGGGAATGGATTGGCTATCGTTGTATGGAGGAAACATCGATTGTGCCAGCAAGACGATTTTGCATACCACCCCAGAAGGAAAACGGATCAAGTATGTATCCAGGCATATGCCGAAGAGGACCCAAGTGAATTCCTTATCAGGAGTTGTGCAGGAGGAAGTACCAGTGGTGAAGGATTATCCGGATGTATTTCCAGAAGAGTTGCCAGGCATGCCACCGGATAGAGACATTGAGTTCTTGATTGAACTTTTGCCAGGCACCGGGCCAATATCTAAGAGACCGTATAGGATGCCCGCTAAGGATTTGGAGGAAATTAAGAAGCAGATCAAGGAGTTACTGGATAAAGGCTATATTCGCCCAAGTTCGTCACCTTGGGGATCACCAGTACTTCTAGTGGAGAAGAAAGATGGATCACTAAGGATGGTTGTTGATTACCAAGGATTGAATGAAGTGACCATCAAAAACAAGTACCCACTGCCAATGATAAATGATTTGTTTGACCGCCTGCAAGCAGCTAAAGTATTTTCCAAGATCGATCTACAATCAGGATACCATCAGTTAAAGATTCGAGAGCAGGATATACCAAAGACGGCATTTACCACCAGATATGGATTGTATGAGTATACCGTTATGTCATTTGGACTGACTAACGCACCTGCCTATTTCATGAACCTGATGAACAAAGTATTTATGGAGTTTTTGGATAAGTTCGTCGTGGTGTTCATTGATGATATTCTAGTCTTTTCCAAGGATGAGGAAGAGCATGAGGAGCATTTGCGATTGGTACTTGAGAAGCTCAGAGAACATCAGTTATATGCCAAGTTCAGCAAATGTGAGTTTTGGTTGAAGGAAGTTGGATTCCTTGGACATGTTATTTCCGGAGAAGGAATAGCAGTAGACCCTGCCAAGGTTGACACAGTGACAAGTTGGGAATCACCCACGACAGATGGAGAAATCCGGAGTTTTCTTGGACTTGCAGGATACTACCGGAGATTCATCGAGAATTTCTCGAAGATTGCTAAGCCCATGACTGAGCTATTGAAGAAGGACACCAAATTCAATTGGACTGAGGAATGTGAAGCTAGTTTCCAAGAGTTGAAGAAACGATTGGTTACATCACCAGTGTTGATTCTGCCAGATCAACGCAAGGACTATGAAGTTTATTGCGACGCTTCTCGTCGAGGACTTGGAGCAGTGCTTATGCAGGAAGGAAGGAAGAGTTGTTTCGTATGCTTCACGACAACTTAAACCCCACGAGAAGAATTATGCTACACATGATTTGGAATTAGCAGCCGTGGTGCATGCATTGAAGACATGGAGACATTTTCTCATCGGAAACCATTGTGAGGTGTACACGGATCAAAAGAGTTTGAAGTATATTTTCACGCAGAAGGAGTTAAATCTCAGACAGAGGAGATGGTTGGAGCTCATCAAGGATTATCATATGAGATTGCATTATAACCCTGGAAAGGCTAACGTAGTAGCAGATGCGTTAAGCCGCAAGAGTCATGTCAACACCCTCATGACAGGAGAGTTACCTCAGGAGTTAACCGAGGACCTTCGCGAGCTATGTTTGGAGATAGTCCCGAGAGGCTATTTAGCGACATTGGAGATTCAGTCTACTTTGATGGAAAGGATCAGGGAAGCCCAGAAGTCAGACAAGAAGATTAAAGAGATAAAAGAGAAGATGAGCAAAGAAAAAGCCAAGGGATTTCGGGAAGATGAGCACGATACCCTATGGTTTGAGGACCGCGTATACGTGCCAAATGATCCGGAGATCAGAAAGTTGATTTTGCAAGAAGCCCATGATTCACCGTACTCGATTCACCCAGGGAATACCAAGATGTATTTGGATTTGAAGAATACTTTCTGGTGGACCGGAATGAAGAAGGATATTGCGGAGTATGTAGCAGTTTGTGATGTATGTCAGAGAGTGAAGGCAGAGCATCAGAAGCCAACAGGATTGCTACAACCATTGCCGATACCCGAATGGAAGTGGGATAAAATAGGCATGGATTTTATCACAGGATTACCCAGGACTCGTTCCGTCTATGACTCAATATGGGTTGTAGTTGATCAAAGTAGCTCATTTTATTCCAGTGAAGACCACTTACACCAGTGCTAAGTTGGCAAAGATATACATGACCAGGATAGTATGTTTGCATGGAGTTCCGAGGACTATTGTATCAGACAGAGGAACCCAATTTACCTCGAAGTTTTGGAAGCAGCTACATGAAACTTTGGGAACCAGGTTGGAATTTAGTACAGCATTTCACCCACAGACAGATGGATAGACCGAGAGAGTCAACCAGATTTTGGAGGACATGTTGAGAGCATGTGCACTAGATTATGGATCTAGTTGGGACGACAATTTGCCATATGCGGAGTTTTCATATAACAACAGTTATCAAACCAGTTTGAAGATGGCCCCTTTCGAAGCTTTGTACGGAAGGAGGTGTAGAACACCGTTGTTATGGGACGAAGTTGGAGACCGTCAGTTGTTTGGACCAGATTTGATTAAGGAGTCTGAACAGAAAGTAAGGTTGATTCGCGATAGGCTCAAGGTAGCCCAGTCCAGGCAGAAGAGTTATGCTGATTCTAAACAAAAAGAGACAGTTCACGAAGTCGGAGACCGAGTGTATCTTCGAGTATCACCCCTTCGAGGAGTGAAGCGCTTTGGAGTTAAGGGAAAGTTAGCGCCCCGTTTTATCGGACCATACAAAGTGTTGGAACGTATGGGAGAAGTTGCTTACAAGCTGGAATTGCCCGAAGGATTGTCTGCATGATGTATTTCATGTTTCGCAGTTGAAGAAGTGCCACGCAGAGATGGCTGAGATACCACTGAGAGATACTGTGCCACTGGAAGCGATTCAGTTGGAAAGTGATTTGACTTATGAGGAGAAACCAGTTAAGATTCTCGAGTATGCCAGCCGAGTTACCCGCAGCAAGGTTATCAAGTTTTGTAAAGTTCAGTGGAGTCACCACACGGAAGATGAGGCCACCTGGGAGCGAGAGGAAGATCTACGGAAAAACCACTCCCACCTGTTTTCTAGCCAACCCGAATCTCGAGGGCGAGATTCATCTTAAGGGGGGTAGGTTTGTAACATCCCAAATTTCCAATTTGGTATGTTATACATAGATCATAATTGCATCTCATGTTTTATTGCATTTTGACAAATCCTCGATAAATCCTAAGCAACTCAAGGACCCTCGGAGAGAGTTGGGGATTTTTCTTAAATTTTCATATTTGATTTTTATCCAATAATAAGACAAGGATTTTGGTTTTAATTATTTTCTCTCCGGAAAAATATTTCATTCTTAAAATAAACGAGAGGAGAAAATATGACTTCTCCAAAACAATTGAAATACCGGAGGAAAAATGTTAAAAATCATTATTTGGATTTTATTTGTAATTTTTATTGCATTTAAAAATATGCATGTTTTCAAAATATTTATTTTTGATTTTCAAAAAATGTTCACCCTATTCTAGATTTTCTAACTAGACGGGGAAAATTTATTTCATATTTTTCTGATTTTTATTTATTTTTCTACGCAATTTTCTTCGCGGAACTTTAAAAAAAACGCCCGCGCGCCGACTGGGCCAAAGGCCCAGCCGACGGCCCAACCCCGTCGCCCGTCGTCTCCGTCCCGGAGACGGGATCGCCGCCGGTGTCCGCCCCAGCTACACCGCCGCCCGGCTTGGCCCCTCCTCCAAGCACCCCCCCTTATATATACCCCCCCCCTCGCCTCTCCCTCTCACCGCCGC